>NC_056036.1:41297575-41597575 GCF_004379255.2 Salvia splendens | reverse complement strand
TTCTACCAACCACAATTTTTTTTTTTCAAAATAGAATTTATTATAGTCAATTTAATTAATTATCTGAATTAATTACTTTAACTATAGATAAGTTTTATGGTCTCGCTTCTTCTCTGCATAATAACGAACTCATTTCTTTTAATAAATTTAAGTTCATGAGAATAGTTCCTTTATGCATGGGTAACTATAATTTATATTGTGGTAAATTTATATCAGTTTAATTATATTAAACAGCTTTCATTAAGAATAACTGTGATTTTTGCAACAGTCATTTTTATTTATAAAAGGTGACACATTTTAAATAGAAACATATTGTGATTGTTATTCAAAAACAATTACTCCACTTTTATTTATAACAATAACCACCTCAACTTATATGTTTGTCTGTTTTTGATTGATTACTAGGATTTTGAGAGTGGTCAAGAGGGTTGCTTTATTGTCTTGATTTATTCTATATCGTGGAAGTTAGATAGAATGAAAATGTTTTCAGTATAAAGACAATATAATTGCGGCACTAATAATGGATAATTAATTGGTGAAAAATGAAAGTAAACCCTAATCTTGAAGGGAAGAATCAGTTGATCCTATCTCAATATATACACCAATTCAAAATCTACTAGTATAAGATTTTGACTCACTTCCCACCTCAAAACTCACCACAAACTAGTAATACTACTCCTATTATTATTCCACAGCCACGTCACGCCTCACTGTCATGTCTTAATTACACTTATTAAACACAATGATATAGAATTCTCTATAACCACAAAATCAATACCCAATATATAATTATTCCCTCACTTGCCCAAATCTCCACTTCCTTTTTTTTCTCATGGATAACTTTGCGTCCATGTCTTCTTCTTCATCATCTCTCTCACAAAATTCACATCTCTCCATCTTCAACATGATCATGACCTCCCAACCACACCATCATCAAAATCAAAATCAAGTATTCCAACATCATGACCAAAACAATGGATACTCAGGCTTCATCACATCCATGGAAGAAAACCAAAATATCAACGGCGATGCAGCCGGTGAGGGAGGCAGTCTGGCCGCGGAAAACGAGGCGAAAGACGGGAAGAAAAAGGTGGAGAAAAAGAGCAGAAAACCTAGATTTGCCTTCCAAACTAGAAGCCAAGTTGATATTCTTGATGATGGATATAGATGGAGGAAATATGGTCAAAAGGCAGTCAAGAACAATAGATTTCCCAGGTTTTTAATCCGTTTCATCGATTTCTCGTTTCGCTTTATTCGTGGATTTGACTTGCTGTTGACATATTCACATGTGAGTTATATCGGAATTTGAAAGATACAGAGATCAATTTAAGTAAGAGACACTCTTTTTATCGCCAATCCGGGTTTTGTGATGAAATCTCGTTAGGGTTTGGTTGATCTTCCATTGAGGTTGGATGGCAATTGGCATGGACTATAGCCTATATAAATGATATTATTTGTTTAGAAATAATTTTTTAAGTCTTGGATTGATTGTTAGTTCGTAAATGGCGGCGTACAATTTTGCATGATCTCAATTGTTTATGATATCATTTATATAGTTTGTAATTAAGAAAAAACTTATAACTAAGTGGACCATTTTATTTGAGCTAGTTAATAAAGTAAAAAAAAGAACATTAAGAAGTCTAAGAAATTAGTGGCGGATCGAGGATTCGGAAATGGAGAGGGCGGAATACATTACTAGCTTGGTTTATGGTAGAAATAACTATATAGTTTGTAATTAATAAAAAAACATAGCATTTTATTTGAGCTAGTTAATAAAGTCACATAAAAAAGAACATTAAGAAGTCTAAGCAATCAGTGGCGGATCCAAGATTCAGAAATGGAGGGGGTGGATATATTACTAGCTTGATTTAAGGCGGACGTGACTATTTTTTTGGGTCTTCGGGGCTACGTCAAAGGTAAATAGAGGGGGTGGACATGACAATTTTACATCCAGATAGGGAAAAATTAGTCTCCCCCTCCCAACACCCCTAGATCCTCCACTGCTTGCAATTAACATGCACTGGTTTTAGTTCCGTTTAATTTGTCATTAAATAGTCCATTTATTTTCCTCAAACCATATGTTAAATTTAATACTATAACACAAAAGTGAATGAGTAATGAGTTTATGGATTTTAGAACCTCCTAGAACCTCGTGTTAGCTTTTGAGTGCCCGTTTATTGCCTTTTGGTTTTGACACCAAGGGAGTTTGCTAGCTTGGATAGCTTTTGTACTTGGTTTTGCCGCCTTGTGAACTTTTGCTCACCACTCATGGTTTGAGCCTTTTATTTTTTATAAAAAAAAAGAACCTCCCAGAAGGGAGCAAGCTCTACCCAACCGGCCAACCCTTCGGGGTCTGGTATTCATAGTCAGTCATGACCGCCACACTGTCTCTGTCTTTTGATGTCGGCCACGACTTTTATAGATGTATTTGATCCCACGAGTTTTATATATTCTTAATCCACTATGTTATTTCATTATGACATTGAGAAATTAACAATTGATATATTTGTGTTTTGCAGAAGCTATTATAGATGCACACATCAAGGTTGCAATGTGAAGAAACAAGTGCAAAGGCTTTCCAAAGATGAAGGAGTTGTAGTGACGACTTATGAAGGCGTCCATTCTCATCCAATCCAGAAATCTACCGACAATTTTGACCACATTCTTAGTCAAATGCAGATTTACACTTCTTTATAATAATTCTATATATATACGCGCAATGACATATTCAAGTGGGGTCGGGATCGATCGACCCACAATAGGTCTATTAAATTCAATATTTGGGGTCGTCACTGACCATGTGGTGTTGTTACGTTGCACTGCCCCAACCCTTAGGGGTTGGAGTTCACTTTCGTTTTTCATTTATCATCATCCCATCAGTAACGATTTCCGCACCAACTTCTTTTTTTCTGGATCTGCCATAGTGTAGGCGCCAATTTGTGAAAATATTAGACGTTCATTTTCGACGTATACTCCAAGACTTAGATCTTTAATAATGTGAATTTTACTTGGATATTAATGTACTTGTTTTTAAATCCGTGTGTCATGTACTACTCCTCATTTGTTGAAAACTGGTCATTGTGTTCATAAAGGAATGTTGTTTTATGATTAATCGTAGCATTTTTCTGTAGTAGTATCGATTTACTAAATTTTTTTTTAAAACACCATCACGGTGGGGGGTTAAGGCGGACCCCCAACCTGTATATATAAAAAACCATCTAAAGAACATACATCAACCAAGCCCAAAAGTGACTCGGTCCGCACGAGAGATACAAATTACAAGAGCTAACAAAGCTACTATGGTATCCCCACAGACCGGGTACTAACCATCTAACTAACTAGAAAACAAACATAACAAAGCTATACATCAAAATAATACCAAGGATGATGGCAAAAATCGATTTACTAAATTTATAGTTCTTGAGTTTATATTTTTGGTTGATTCTACTCTCTCCGTCCCTTAAAATAGACAATATTATCCCATAACAATACTCCAATCATTTTTTTACTTCTCTCTCTCTCTTACTTTACCAATTGCACATTAAAATAAAAATATACTCCCTCCGTCCCATGCTACTCGCACTTTTCATTTTAGGCCGTAAATTTGAGATTGATTTTTTTGTGTAATTAAAAAAGAATTTTAGGTGTAATGAGACATCACTTAATAAAAGAGCTCTTAACTTAAACTAACATATTAATTAAATGCATTAATTCTAACTTAAATTATAAATAGTGTAAGGACTTTGTGACGAGCCGAAAAGCAAACGTGCGAGTAGCACGGGACGGAGGGAGTACAACCTCCGTCCCACATTAAATGTCACATTTAGTATGAGCACAGGTTTTAAAGAATGTAAAGAAAAGTGGATTGAATAAGTTAGTGGATTATGAGTCTCACTTATATATATTAGTTTTATAATAAAATGTGAGTATAGTTGGTTGGTGGAATGTGAGGCCTACTTACCATTTATGGTAAAAGTGAAATGTGACTCTTATTATGGGACGGACCGAAATGGCAAAATGTGACACTTATTGTGGGACGGAGGTAGTATCTACTTTTTTTAAGGACGGAGGAAGTATAATTTAATATGCTAGACCAAACTGATACAAAAAATGGAACAAGTAAAAGAAATTCAAGAAATGTGTCAAAATTCTAAAATCTCCAGCTTTACGAGACAAAAAATATACGGTTGTATTAACTTAGAGTAAAAATTAAGGGATACTGACGCCTAATATCATAGAACTTTCCAAAAATTTATTTTTTTTCAACAAACTTTAAACTTGACATATAATATCACAACCTTAAGTAGTAGTTATTGAATATTTTTCCCATCAGCAACAAAATTTGGCTACATTTAATTTATTATTACATCACATAAGATATGGTTACAACTAAAAAATGATAATAATGGGATTACAAGGTCCTAAGAAGCCACATATGATTATACATCTCATTTTAATGTAGTTCGATTTTATCGCCGGTGAGAAAAATATAACAATTATTTAAGTTCATGATATTATATAGCACGTTCAAAGTTCTCAAAAAAAAATTAAATTAAAAAAAATTCTTAATATTGAGAGCCAATGACCATATAAACTAGTACTACTAGTGAATGTTTTTATTATGGAAAATTCTCCACAAATAAAAATTTTGGCGCTCTTACAGCCCATATAACTTATGGGCTGGGCCCATTTATAAAAGATACGAACCAATCTATTTCTCCAATAAGAGACGAATTAAACAAATAAACTATTAAAAGACATTTTGAATAAATAATTAATCGCTTAGAGGCTTAATTACTGTACGTTTGTTCCGCACTTGCACAAGAATTGAAAAATAATCAAATAATTCGTATTAAAAATTTTATTTTCATATCAAATTACCATCCCATAAAAATATTTTTGATCCATCTCACAAAATTAATCAACTTTTATTATTGGCAAGATTTACTCTATGAACTACATTCTCCTAATAACATTTAATTTTTTTTTTTCTATCTCCTATTTGATCAATGGGGGTGGGATCCTCTGCGGTGCATTTCAGCACAGCAGCCCCTGCTGCTCCATACAAACAATTAAAATAATATATATTTATTTATTTAATTTTATTTAATTTCTTTAATTATTTTATTTCTTTGTGTGGAGCAGCAGGGCTGCTATGCTAAAATGCACAGCAGAGGATCCCCACCCTTGATCAATGTTGCATTAGAAGTTTAATACTCTTATTCCCAAAATGCTTAGTTTTATGGGACAGTGGCAGTATAAAAATACAAATCTAATAGTATTCGACTTGAGCCAATTACATGAATCTCGAGCTAATTTTTAGGCCAACTCTATCGATTTATAGACTATTGTCTTATCACTTTATGAATAAGTTGTAATTTTATCGGTTATATTTCAACCATATATAATCCTATAAAATAGACGTGTAATTAAATCAATTCATGAGTTTCAAATTGAATACTATAACAACTCATTTTATAATAATAAAACAATTATTACTCCATTCATTTTTTAAAACATGAACTTTAGAAACGATTTTAATGCAAATTTGGTAAAAAAAGATGAAGAGACAAAAATGAGAGTAGGAAAACATACAATAGAATTAGTGTTAGTGAATTGTAGGATCCATTTTTTAAAATGCAGAGTTTTTATTTTTAAGAAACATACCAAAAAGAAAAGAACCACTTAAAAAACTTACTACTTTTAAGGATACAAAAACCGAGATGCAATTCTTCCGGTGGAAATTTTTTAAAAATAACACCAATTTAGGACACAAAATAAATCGTCCCTAAATTAAGGACAAATGAACTTAATCATCATTAATTAACTTCATCTTTTGTCTTTTATGACGTTTCCATTTGCGTCCTCTAATTTTAGTTGAAACACCAACAATAAAGACGTTTTTTTGAAGATTTGGTGGTTAGTTTGAACACAAATTAACGTCTTTAATTGTATTAAAAATCATCGTTAATGACTATTGAGTTTTTTGTTGCAGTGAATTTTTATTTTTAGAAAATAGTGGGAGCATATTACCATACTTATAAATTATCATTAGAAAATACATCGATCTTAATTCCTACTACTATTAAAAATATGATAACAACTCATTGAAGACTTGTGTCAATTTATATTTCGGCTACAGCCACTCCAGATTTCATTATATCCAATACTAAAGTAGGGTTTCGTTAAGCTGCTCAATTTCAGAAGCCTTTCTCTCCACTCTACTCGATAATTACCTAAGCTCCTGGATTATAATTCTTTTATTTTGGATTCGATCCCTCTTTTTTCTGTGTGTCATCGAAATTTATGAATGTTTTTTTTCGTTAATTTCCTGTGAAAATCGCCACTTCTCCGCCGATGGCGCTTCCTCTCGGCAAGCTATCGCTCATCGTTGGTGCAGGTCAATTGTTTCTTTCAACAATTGTTATCGATTTGTTACAATTTTGCTGAAGCTTATGTTTCTGTTGATTTTTCGTGGTGTCGATGCTGCTGCGTGTGTATGTGTTTGACAGTTAGTTTTTGGACTTTTAGATCAATTGCCATTTTGCCAGTGCTATAGTGTGTGATTGATATTTAGCGTCTGTTGTATTTTGGATACTTACCTGATGATTTCACCTTTGAGTTTGATTTAATTAGAATAAATTGTGAGAAATAGTGGTTGAATGGCTGAATTCCGTTGTTGATTCCGGTTTGGTGGCCGGGTTTATTATTCACGAAGAGCTTGTAGTTGTAATGGTTCTCCCCCTTTATCTACCATCACCACCTACTCATAGCTGCTCTATTCGTAGCTCAACCTCTGGTGTTGGCAGAACGGAACCCATGTATACCTTTGAGTCATGTATTTGCCTAATTTACCACATGACTATCACTATAGGGCTAGCCGGCTAGCTGTAAAGTGTACATTTTTGTTATTGGTTATGCGTATTCATCACAAAATATTTTACTGAGGAGACCCAAGCACATTTGCAGGCCTTGTGGGATCTGTTCTTGCCAAGGAGGGCCGGATATCTAATGTTTCTGATTTTTTCTCTGGTGCATTTAAGGTACCTTTTACTTTGGATGTTTTTTTTGAAATCCCATTGAGCATGGACTATAATCCTTCAGAAATTTTTGGTTTTCTTAATTTTGCTACTCTTGCATTATCTGACAGATAGTTTTCAAGCAACTTAAACAAGATGTTCCCGCTACCTCCCAACCCAAACCTCGAAATGATTCTTTGATGCAACAGGTTTGGAGTTAATTCTGTCTTTGATTACTGTTATGTTGTTATCTTACCTACTAAAGAGGTCTTTCCCCATATTTAGATGGACCTTACTTTGTATCTTTTGTCTTACAATATTTGACTATTCTATTTCACTACTTCTAATTGTTAGACTATGGTTCTGTTCGTTGTTCAGTTGTCCTGGTTGGGCTTATCTAACGAGTAAAATAATTATGGTATTGGATAATTGCTTAGAACTTACTATGACAGAAAAGGGATAGAGTATCTATAGCATAGCCAAGAGAAAGATGCACCCTTTTCTCTACTGATACAGATTTACTGGTAGAATAGATTCCGAATGGGGAGAAAAGAGAATGTTGTAGTGTACTTAGTTGATATGACAATTATTTTATTACCTCAGATCTTCTCTAGTCGCGGTACGTTCTTGCAATAATTAGATAAAAGTTTAATAGTATTGGCTGTTTTGTTCACTTTTACTTGCCATCTTTCTGGTCATACTACATCATCAGTCATCACTACATTAACGCTTATGATAAAAGCTATTGGCAGATGAACTGATTTAAGTTTTCACTCTCTCAGGTTAACAACCTACGAGAAGAGCTGCAACTCTTGGCATCAAATAGATCTGTTACAATTGTTACCGGAGAACGATCAGGTCACAATACTTTCTAAAATGATAGTAAATCTCATCTCGTCAACTTTGGTGTGAAATCTTTGTTGATTTCTGTTATTATGTACTTGTTGCGTGCTATATTTGATTGGTGTGGTGTATCCCCCTATGGGAGAAATCTTCACATCTTTGTACTCCTATTTGTCAACATGCACATCCTATGTTTCAAATTTCTCCTTGTGCTCTTCCTGCTGACATCTTTTTGAGCTTTATGATATCACTTTTTTTTATACCGCCAATTTGTTCACATGCAGTAAAATCATTTTGGTAAAGAATAATGCACTGTTATGCATAAAAATCATTGGTTACATTATTAGTTTCTATCATATGTGTATGCATCTGTCATGAAATTGCCAATGCTCTAATTTTACTTTGGGAATAGAGCATCTTTCACTTTATAGAGGATTACTTTTGTGATTGCAAAAGGGTCTTATATTGGTGTTGCATGTTCTTTACTTGTATAATTAACTTTAACACTATTGTTCTACCAGCTATGCTATTACTCTTAGCCGAAAAAGCATAGATGGGCTTTATTAAGTTTCAATACTCTGCTACAGCTTCTGTATAAAATTTGAATGCCTGGATCTTCACCATGACCTTGTTTTCCTTTGGGAACTTATCAAATAGTGCTATTTGCTGACTGTATCTTGTACTCTTTCGCAGCATCTGGTAAATATGGAATGGTAATTATTACCATAGTTGCTGGATATGGCTACATTTGGTGGAAGGTAATTTTATACTGGTTTTCTCTAGCGAAACACTGATTTTTTTGAACTGAACTTTTCATATATTTATTGAACTTTTGCCTCTTATTTTTTTCTAGAAGCAAGCCGTGCTTGTGGCTTGCTTCTAAGTTAATTCTTTGTTGGTGCAATTGCAAAAAACTTAGTACTCGCAGGAACATCATTAGACCATATCTCTGGACTGATATAAAATCACTGACCGTAGTTCAGAATACTTGCTTCTGAGACTGACTGCAGCAATACATAATTACATATTTATACAACTAATAATTGTAACTTGGAATTTTAAAGATTTTAAAAACCTATTGTTGAGCTATTCTGGAAGTGTTTACATTGGTGCATGTGTGGTGGTGTATATGACTACATTGGAAGCACATATTTCTGGTAGATTACCTATGGAAAGATATGAGGATCTCGGTCCTACAAATGGATCAAGATCCACACGGCGCTTGAAAAGTCCCCTTCTTAGAGATGCTTGACCTGTAGATTTTTCTGTAACATGCAAGCCAGCTTGTCCTTATTTCGTAACTGAGATAATCAGTTTATTGTGATTCAGTTTTATTAGGTGCTAACTAATTATTTACATGTGGTGGAACATCTACCCTTATTTACAATAGCTAGGTTTATATGTTGCTTATCTTATAAGCCTTTACAGGTTGGTTTTGGTAAACCTAGTTGTTTTGTCATACCTTTGATAGCATAAGTTGATAACTCGAGATGTAATTTCCGTTTTGAGCATTTATTGATTTTAATATCTGGTGCAAATTTAGTGTTTGTACTTTGTACACATATATACATCTCTTAACTATTTATCCACTTGCAGGGTTGGAAGATTTCTGATATGATGTTTGCAACAAGGCGTGGCTTA
Source organism: Salvia splendens (assembly GCF_004379255.2). Classification (NCBI taxonomy): domain Eukaryota; kingdom Viridiplantae; phylum Streptophyta; class Magnoliopsida; order Lamiales; family Lamiaceae; genus Salvia; species Salvia splendens. The sequence goes on along the minus strand of NC_056036.1, from coordinate 41,588,072 downwards.
AATGATGCCTGTTCTTCTGTAGCTAAACAGCTTGAAACAGTTTACTCCTCAGTTTCAGTAAGCTTTTAATTCTGAGTTGTGTTTATTCTTGTGATGGCAAAGCTGGAGTTTACATGTTCAAATGCTGACTGTTCTTTTCTTGCAAGAGGAGCACTCCATCATCTAAAGCTTTTTTTGATTTAGTACATCTGCCATCTGTTAATTCTATATATTTTCTTCAGTATTTATTTGTTATGCAATGCAACATGATACTTAGTTTTCTTTGGCTTTTGATAAAGAATTGAATGTTGAAAGTGTGATCTTTGGACTCTATACTTGAATCATTCATTCTTGAAGTTCTTAAACAATTATTCACAACTGCATGTATGTATACTGGTATTATAGATGCTAAGCAATATCTTTGAAGCATTTATTCTACAGACTTCACTTTTAAATCAAGCTATGACTTGCAATACATTGATATACCACTTACACCGGGTACTGGGTGCGAACCTTGCAATTGCAGCATTTGCTAACCTATGCATAGATCCAGAAGCTTTATGTTCCTTGTTTTTGTGTTGCATGGCAAGTATGCATTTGATTGATGGCTTTTTTGCTATTATTACTGTTCACAACTGAATTTTGTTATATACATAAGATCCTTTGTCCTAGAGTGTCTTTCAGCTTTCCCCATGCTTGCTTTGAAAGGATTTAAAACATGTGCAATTTGTCACCTGGGACCGGGGTGCATGATAGATGCAATGGATCTTGACAGTGCTATGTCATTAATGTGTTGTACGTACCATTTCTGTGCCTGCATGACGCCATGAACTGAACTTTTCTTTAACTTTCAGGTCACTAAAAAACATCTGTCCTCAAGAATTGACCGAGTAGATTGTAAAATTGATGAAGTTGCTGACCATACAACAGCAACGAAAGATGAGGTCAGGCAAAATTAGTAAACATTTTGGTGGCTCAGGTTTATCTCTTGTTTGTCCTGAACCTGTCAAGTTACTGACTATGAAATTTGCTCAGATATCTGATCTGCGAGGCAATGTAAAATCAATTGATTCAAAATTCCAGAATGTACATCATGTAGTGCGGTCATTGGTAACTAATATCTCCCCTCATAATTTCAATTTGCCTCTCTGGATATTTGTTCTTATTTAGTGATGCTTATCTATGGGTGATTCGTGGGTCAGAAACTAATGGCTAAACCCTTTACAGGAAACAAAGATTAGCAGAATAGAAGTGAGACAGGTAACTCTGTTCTTCAGCACTCTCTCTCCTAGTTGCATATAGTAGTTGTTATTCTTCGTTCTAACGATAGTTAATCGTTTAATGTAGAATCAACTGAACTCTGGAGTTGAAAATTTGGTAGGCTATGCATATAATCTCGAGCTCGAGAAGAGCAAAAGTATGGAGCAAATTGAGGCAAGAATATAATAAACCAATATTTCATATCCGCAACTATTAATGCACGTAGCCTAACCCTTAGAATGAAATGTGCAGGGAGCATCTAGTTCCTCCAGGCCTGCCCTTGAACTGCCAAAAGTATCTCCGACAAGGGTAAATTATCCGTCGTATGTAGCTTTAGTAGATAATAGATACTCTTTCCGTCCATGAAATAATGGCCTATTTTTCCATTTTGCAATGTCCACGATTTAAAACCCCATTAGTTTTTTTTTTTTACATTTTAGGTAAGTGGATCTCCACACTCCACTAAATTCGTAGACTCACATTCCATTATAAAACTATTAGTATACATAAAATTGGGATCCACATTCCACTTTCTTTACACGCAATTTCCTTCACAAAGTCAAACAATTTCTTAGAACCCGCACTTAGTTCTTGTAATCGTTGAAATCGTGGACGGAGGGAGTATCATACTAAATGTATATTAATTAATCTAGTTTACTTCTTTGCCCTTCTCAGTCCGTGTCTATGCCCATCAAGGCTTTAGGTGAGCCACCATCACCATCTACTGCTAACGGATCTCTTAAGAAACAGGTTACATTTCCGTCTCCTGCTTCAGGCCTCAAGGTAACAAAATATCCTTTTTAACCTCTCATGTTTTGTAGCCTTGCCAACCATCTCTCACATTGTCTTCTGCAGGAACTGTATGGAACATCAGACGATGCTGGAGTGTCGGACTCAAGCAGTCCACTGGGTTCGAATGGGACTCGTGCTTCTGAAGAAACAAATACAGACAACGCCACGAGTGGTTTGTTTGGAAGATTTTCAGGATTTTCGTTGCTTACAAGAAGCCGCAGCACGGTGCCAACTGCCAAGTAGAGTAGGTTGTAATTGCGGCCACAAGAAGCAATTTTAGGATATAAATTAGTAGATCCGAGGAGAGGGTTATTATATATCTCCTATATAAGGAAATGCCTAATATAAATGATCACCCGAATTTTGTATTGTATGCCTTTATATTCACATGTTAGCTCTTCGGATACTTGCTCATATTCTGCCTAGGGATGGAACTATTTTTCTAGAAACTAACAGGAGAAAGATAAATAAATTAATACCCTCAATTTTATTTTCATCTTTTCTTCCCTTGCAATTATCTGCATTTGATTATTTCATTCCCATTTCAATTGTAAATAACTAAAAATATTAGACAAATCACCTCAAAAGAAGTTATGATGTAATTATATACTCCATATTCTATACATATCTACATCAATTCTTTTCAATGGTAGCCGTGTTTCTAGAGAAATGAAAAAAAAATGAACTCAAAACAATTTTTCAGAAAAGTAAGAGCATCCGCAGTAGTACGGACTAACCAATAACCTAGCACTATCATTGATCAAAAACACGTTCGGTCACGTCACTAGGACTAATCACAATCTGCCACATCAGTAGGACTAACCACAACCCAGTAAGAGCATCCACAATAGTGGATGAGCGCGCGGACGAGCGCCAAAAGGATAAGCCAGACGGACGACCTCTTGTCCGTCGTGAAGGGAGGCGTATGAGCGCTCGTCCTACTTTGGGACGTCTGTCGTGTTAGCCTAACGCAATAGTGGACATCCCCACGCCCTAACCGCTAGTCCTACTTTTAGTCAGCTATCGGGGATGCCCTAAAATCTAATCGAAAAACTGTGGAGACATTCACAGACGACTTATCCCCCCAAAAAAATTGATTCGTTGAAATCTATAGTTTGGGCCTGTAGGGATTTAAAAGTGAAGTAATGGGCTTTACCATATGAAGCAGAACCCATAACAAAATGGAGGGAGCCGTTTCCCGCCATTTTTACTCTTGAGCACTACTTTTGCTCTCTCTCTCTATCGATCGATCCCCCCCCGTTAATCTTCTAGATCCTGCTGCTATCAAACAGTTAATTGGCTGTCGAAATGGAAATCATCGGCTCACGCAGGAAATCCTTTCTATCTCCAGCAAGCGACGCCGCGCCGACTATCCCGATATACCGCTCGGCGCCGGAGCTCGAAGTCCGGCTCGAAGATTTTGAGCTGTATGCTGTCCACCGCCTTCGAGGTTTATTTCTTTGTTTTCGTGTGTCTGGTCGATATTCGCTGCACGTTCTGATTTGTTTTGTGTGGATCTGTTGGATTGAGTTTATAGAGACTGAATTTGTTGCTAGAAGAGTACTTTTAATTTGAATTTCCTCGTGTTAAGTTCACAATTGAGCTTGGTAAACTGGATCTAGTGACGAATTTGGCTCCATTTGAATCGAGTATTGTTGATTTCTTTACATCTGGAAGCAGGACTTGGAGTAAAGTTATCATTTTTTAGGGTTGGTTTTGAGCTTTAGCAAAATGTCGGATAATTATTTGTATGGTGTTTTTCCTGATAGTTGTATTTTCTGAAAAATAGATGTTTTTTCCCCATAACTAGTGTTTGTTAACACGGAATGTATGAGTTTCATATGGCTTGATTTTTCTGTGCAGTTCTCAAAGGAATTTCAGATGCACTATCCCGTGGGAAGAAGCCAAATGAGATGGAAAATGTGGTAATTTTAAATCTTTTCTATCTGCGTCATTTCCGAGTCTTTTCTGATAAAAGGCAGAGAATCTTTGTATAGTTCTGCTTGTTTCGGGTTTGATAGTTTGCAATACAGGTAAAGGAATTATTGAAGGTACACATGAGTCACCCAGAAGCATCTCAAGTTATGAGCAAGGACATCATTTCCCACTTTGTTCTACGCCTTGTCTACTGCAGAGAGTAAGAGATGCCTTTATTTATCTTCCTTCTGCCACACTAGCATTTCTTGCTCCCAGAATTGCATATTCAGTTTCTAATTTTGATCTGTTGAATATTTGGAAGGGAGGAATTAAGGAAATGGTTCCTTTCAATGGAGACAACACTGTTTCGTTATCGGTTTCTACTTGAAACTTCTGAGGCTCAGGTATAATATCATTATTATTTATTACCTTGATGAAATTTGTTTTGTTCTTTGAATAATTTTAATAGGTTACTGACCTCCTGCATTTGGGTTTTCTCTCTAGATAGCATTGATGGCAGAGTTTGACCTGCCCTACAAAATTATAACCAATGCAGAATACGAGGTAAATAGTGCTATCCAAGCTTCAACCACATATGCAAGGTCATACAAGCTTTACTCTTAATAAAGTAAATATTCTTCTGGTTTGTTTTCAGAATCTTAAAGACAAATTGAACAAAGTAGCACGCTCAATGAATTCCAGTGGTATGTTTCTCAGTACTTTCTAGAAAAATCGAGTCAAATCTGAATTTGTTATTAATCTCATAGCTTCACCTTATTTGTCGTTATCTATTTGTTATTGCAGCTGATACCATATATTACAAGGTAATTACTAACTTCCTCTCTTCCCTACTAAGTAGTTTTATACTGCTTAGAAAAGTGCAAGTAAGACTCAACTACCAATAAAGTTTGGTGGAACACTAGAATACAAAATCAAATGTGACTGAGAACTATTATATTGGTTTTGGCTGACTTAATGCTCTTTTGGGTCTTTTTCTCCTATGTTATAACATAAAGGCGCCATTTGAAAAAGTTCCTGACCTTGTAGCAAGACGAGAAGTATTTATCATGAAGGGGTATGCTTATGTTGCTAGGTCTCAGGTGATTGTGCTGCTAGACCACTTTTATGCAGAGGTGGGTTTCTTTCCATCACTCTGTTGTTAAACTCTGATTTCTTTGCAGGTGGTTTCCCTCCTTGTGACACATTATCGCAGCCATCTCTCTAAAGCACTCATACTAACTAACAGGTCCTTCTCATTTCTTGGCTACACTGATTGCAAAAAATATAATTAAAAGTAAATTTCATTGTAGAGCATTAGATCATATTCTCTAATACATAGCACCTGTATTATTTGCTTTTAGAAAATGGACGTCTATGATCAGAGAGCAAGAGAAGGATCGCCTGACTCCTGTAGGTGTCCGTAAGTGATTCTTCATCAATATATATAAATTTCTGTAGCATCTAATTATCTTTGCTTTACTTAGATTGTCGAAGCCCTATCCACAAGTTATTTAGGTCCTGATTATAGCCAGGTAATTGGAAAGGATAAGATCATAATTTATTTGCATGTTTGTCCACGTCAAAATCAGTTTATTGACATATAATGTGTCCCTGCAGCCAAAAGATTTTGGAGAGATATCTCTTAGAGACATTGATCAAATCGCCAGAAGTTCATTCCCTCTCTGCATGCGTTATTTATTTGAAAAGGTAAATAGTGGGTCTGTGATTGTAAAAATACTGCTCCTTTACGGTGTTTTAACATTTGCAACCTCTGTTGTTTAACTTTCAGATTAAGGAGGATCATCACTTGAAGCATGGAGGGCGTATGCAATTGGGTCTCTTTCTTAAGGTCTTTTACTGAACTCTTTATATGTTGCTCTTGCTCATGGGTATAACTCTAGGATTAAGTTTACATATAAACACTTAAAAATCAAACTTATGCTAGTTAATTAAAAATGCCAAACTTCCCCTTGCTTAATGTTCAAAATCACAATCCTAAATGTTGGTTGTACTCGTATTGCAAGTCAATGGTATTCCTTCTGTATACCATACATATCCCATTACGTGTGTATAGTATTTGTGAGAGCTGAGAAAGTAATTACTGCTTAAACTTTGAGGCTATCTAGGAAACTCGTTGAATTTTTTGTAGAGGTGATATTGTTTGCATGTGTTATCAGGGCGTTGGACTCAAGCTGGATGATGCCCTTGCATTTTGGAAATCAGAATTTTCCAAAAAGGTAATCACAATTTAATTAATTTTTTATAATTGTATTTCTCATGCCTCAGTATTAGACAGAGAATCTTGAGATCAGTTACATAATCAGCTCAATTCTATTTCAATAAGATTGTAATCTGATTGAGTGAACGTATCACTTCTATTTTTATGTCAGAAAATTATCAATGTAGCATTTTCAGATTGTGCACATTGATATCTGCAATTTCGTTGGTTATGATATCTAATGCGCTGTCATAATAATCTCTGAATACCAATTCATAGTTTATGCTATTGTCAGCACAACACGCGAATGGAATCTACTTCACACTCTTTAATATTTTCTTCTCCTAAATTAATTCTGTGGGTTGTGCTGCTTTTCTAGGTTGGTGCTGAAAGATTTGACAAGGAATATGCATACGGCATACGACACAATTATGGAAAAGAAGGGAAGAGGACGGTAATTTGTTTCCACTGTGTCTGAATTATTAACCTTACCTCAACGGAGTCCAATCTGGAAGTATTCTTTCAGCAACCTCTATACATAATTAAAATAACTCGTGTATAGAGATCATACACCTGTTTACCTTATTTATATTACATGCTATCGTTGCTATCTAAAACAGCCAAGACAATGCTGTATCTACATGCATGACATCCATTATCATTGAATTTCTTCACTGTTGGTCAAAGAGTTTCATAGACTGAAAGCAGTGTTAATATATCTCTTTCAATAGTTTCTAAGACACTAGCCTTTAACTTATTCTTTGTATGTTTCTGAGTGCAATTATACTGTTTTTAAACGTATCCGTCAATGTGCAGGATTACACACCCTATTCATGCCAAAAGATAATATCATCAACACCAGGTGTAGGGGATCATCATGGGTGCCCTTATCGTCATTTAAGGTCAAATTTTATTATATGAAGCCATTGGATCATTACAAAACTCGAAAGAGCTGACCCTTTTAATTTCAAACTCAATGTACACCATACCATCTCCAATTAGCTGTGCAGAAACTTCTGCAATTTTTTTGCAGTCTGCCAACATCCTCCTAGACAACCCCTGCAGGAACTTTGAGAAACTGGTTTTGGAACAATACCAATAAAGCCTATCAATACCAATACCAATAAAGCCACACCTCTTTGTTTCTCATACATAGATTCCAAAAGGCATAGAAACACACTCGTTACATACTTACATTTGCTAACTACTGAATTCTCCGCTTTTTATTTGCAATGGCCTTGTCATTTTCATGCTATTCTGATAGAAGAAATTCGCCAATATTGCTAGAGCAGAGAGGAGAATTTGAGAGCAGCACTTAATAACATGGGAGTAGCTAACAGGGCACTTGAGGATGTGATGGATAAAGTGCGGAATAAACATTATCAGGTTATTGTTTGATACCAAAACTTGCTCGTATGTTTCCATTTCCACACCCTTCTCTTTTTAGTGTGAGTAATATGAGGTTTGTTATGCAGTTGGCATGCACCTTAACATTTGAAGCTGTGCATGGAGCATCTTGTGATCAGGGAATCAATCATCCAAATCAGTACTACAGCGACAGCAAAACAATTTTGGAATCCAGGGTAATAAATTTATGGACTTCCTTAATTTGGTTGGTTGGGACCTGTGCTGATTTCTATGCATAGCCAATTTATTAATTTTGTATTATACCAGGAAGCTTTATTTGGGTGTCATTTTGTATAAATTTCCCATCTTTCCTTTAATAACTCATCCATCAGTATATATTTAATTTTTAATTGTTTTTTTCATAGAATCAGTAATAATTGTTCATGTGCCTGGAATTTGGGTCCAGTGTGACCCAATTCTGCATGTGATGAAAAAGATATTGTTATCAGTAGTTAAGAAGCATATGTAGAGTAGATTTCAAAATATAAAAGTGAAATTTACTTGGACTGAATTCTGAATATGGTAGCCATTTTTAATCTTATGTATAAAGTAATTAAAACTTTCTGTGTCTTATTGTTTACTTTCTTTGTGGACGATGATGTGATAGCTATTTCAAGCTTATCATACCTATTATTTTCATTTTTTAATTAATGTGCTGTCAGAAAATTGTTAAAGATGCATTTTGAGTAGCTCAATCTTAGAAGGTGCTGTCAGAAATTATACTCATGAACCATGATCCTTCAGTCATGAGATAGCCTAATTCACCAACTAGGCTACTCCAAAGATTTCGTTAGCTAATAATGTCATTTCCCACGTTTCATTCCTTAAACGATCAATGCTGTTCAGATACATGGACAGAATTAAATTTCTGCCAGTTTCACTCACTTTGGGTGAAGCTGTTTTGATCATTAGTTGATATGGGTATAGTATTGTAGGCTCATTTCATTTGCTGCCATTCACCACTTTATGGCTAGCATAAAGCCTCTTATGTAGATATGACATGATTTACGAGATCTTTGCTCACCTGGACCCAGATATGTATGTGAGTGGATTTGTGCATGTTTGAGGAACTTTGTTTCATTGGTGCTTTATGCCCCTACTCTGCAATGCAGTTACATACACTAATTTGTTATAGTACACTGTTTCATACTAATTTAGTTTTATACATGCAGAATAATTCTAAGGGGACTTAGATTGGAAGTCTCGGCATCCAAAAATTTCCCTTGTAAGTGTACAAATCCCCTAAATTTCTACTTGTGAGCGGCTGCATTCTCCTTTTAAGTTTAATTCATGTAAGCTTGATGAAATTTCTTTAAAACAATGGCTCCAAAACTACCACGGCTTGCTACTCAATTTGATAACTAGATGGATGCTTGAAATGGTATGCTAACAAATTAGGAGAAAATGGTGCTAGTTAGCTTCTGTTGACATATTGCTTCTATGTGAGCAGGTTTATTACATGAAGAAAAATCTGCGTGAGATATGTCGTGGTGCAATACGAGCGCCACTCCCGATTATGCCCAAGTTGCTTCACTTTCCATGAATTTGTAAGTTGTAAATCAGTCTTGTTTAGATCATGACTAAGACTTTAGCATTTCACAACATAACATTTTATTTAAAAAGAAGTGGTTTTATTTATTTGGTAGAAGTAACAAGAAATGCTACTTTTCAACATTCTGATTTCTGTACATTCCCATATCATGATATGTTTAGTAGAGATAGAAATAGCAACAGAAAAAGGGAAACAGATATCAAATCCAGAGTTAGGCTGATGGAGATGAAAATAATTTCAAAAATATGCTTTAATCATAACTGTGATAGACTAATCAATTACAATTATAAATTTGGTTGAATTTATCACTCTTTGACAGCTACATATTGTAGAAATTTAATGAGAAACTACCCTACATATATATTAGGTCTTTGCCAATTATTGAATCTTGATAGGAATGGATGTTAAAACTTACACGTGAAGAAAGATGCTAGTAAAGGTTTATTTACATTAACGTACACAAACTTTACTATTTTCTCCTTTTGTATGCTGGGATTTGTAAAAAACATATCTATGAAGGCAAGAGAATAGGTATGTCGATCAACATAGGCACAATATTTTACATATAGCTAAAAAAAAATCAGAACCAAATTTTCTGTTGCGAACTTGCAATCCATATGGGTATCTAAGTTAACAAGACCAAAGCATTTAAATGACAAAAATATAAGAATTAGTTACTGAAATAGGATTGTGAATCACAGTATTTTTATATCAATTAAGTTTAACTAAATCATGCTTGAATTGATTTTTACCTAATTACTTTGTACAAAAACCTAACTGGTTCGTCCTGTTCCTTTTACCATCATATAGGTATCATGATACTCCCATAGAATTAGTATTCCATCACTCTTCCATTAGGAGTTTCGGTTTAACATTTTAGTATGTCTACAATTAGGAGTTTCGGTTTAACATTTTAGTATGTCTACAATTAGGAGTTTCGGTTCACTTTTAATATAAATGCTAGGTAGACTTCATATTTCACTTACATTCCACTATCCTTTTCCACCAACTTTCTTTTATACTCCCTCCGTCCGTGAACAGGAGTCTCGCTTTTTCATTTTAGTCTGTTCGCGAATAGAAGTCCCGGTTCATTATTATTCCACTAACTCATTTCATTTACATTTCATTTAAAACTAATACTCTCTCCGTCCCATAAAAATATGTGCATTCAATTTTTGGAAATTTATATCAATTTAATAATGTAGGTCCCACTATCCACTAACACTACTTTAACTACCATTCTCATCCGTTCTCTTACTCTACTATACTATTCTTCTTCTTCTCTCTTACTTTACCAATTTTGTCTTAATTCCCGTGCCAATGCACCTATTTTTATGGGACGCAGGGAGTACTATATACAAATGAGACTCACACTCCACTAACTTTTTTTTCCACCCATTTTTCTTAACATTTTTTAAAACCCATGCTACCAAGAAATAAGACTCATAATGGTGGACGGATGGAGTATTTCTTCAAACTCATGCTGAACTCAAAAGAGACTTCTAATGCTAGATAGATGAAGTACCAGTAAGAATTAAAAAGAAGTAAAAATGATTTTAGAAGCAATTGTGATTTTTCTTCGATGAAACATCTAAGGATCTAATATTATTTATAGGAAAAAAATAAATTTATACTTTAATATTTGAATTTTTAATAAATGTACTGTATATACTAGGAGCAGTGGGATTCGATTCGATTCGACATTTCACAATCTTAATTTCGGCCACATATCAGACATGCCGGGATGAGTTCACATGTGCAGGATAACTTTTTGTATTTATTAAACTGAGTTATTTTCCAGTTTTTCATGAAAGTTTTGGCTAATTTTTGGTTTTTCTAAATCCATTTTTTTTACAATTTACATAAAAAAATCATGCAGGTGTTTTGTACTGAATTTTTTCAAAACAACAAATAGCTCTAATGCTCGGGCCTTTGGTAGAGTATCGCGAGGATAGATGGAGAATTATTATTACTTTTATTTTCTAAGAAAAAAAAATGATTAGAAAAAAAAAATGAGAATAAGACATTTAAGAATGAAGAGATGACTCAAAATCAAATCCTGTATCCACCAAAGAATATTTCAACCCAAATATGGATAGGATTGAAAGCGACTTAGCTCTGAAAATTGGTGCCCACATTCTACATAAGTAAGTGAAAGAAACACATCTACCATTAAAGTTTTTGGCACTATCTTGGAACCATACAAATTTAAGTATAAAATTTTTATGTATCTTAGACAAACTCCACAATTATTTTCTCCAGCAAAATTGCTAAAACAACAACAAAATGCATGAATTTCCAACGAGAAAATAATTTGTTATATTAGTAATATACTTATAATCTAATTGCATGGTGGATCCCTTGTGTGGAAAGTGAAATTGATATAGATTGATAATTGGGCGTATCATGTCATAAATTCTCTTATAGTATGATTAAGAGACCACTTTTTTTAATCTTCTAAAAAGGCCACAACAAAAATAGGGAGAAAAATCCTATTTATAAAACTCGATAAAAACGACTCCAACTTAAATACAACTCTAACAGATAACTATACTAGACTTCTAAATCAAATCAAACTCCATGATTTGAACTTATATCTACCAAACACTTCATTTGATCCCCAATAAATATCTCATAATATTTTCTAATTTGACCGGACCACAATAAATATTTTATTTAAATTATACAAATTATATTTAATAGATCATCACATTCCACTAATTCTTATATCCACAATTATTATAGTACTAAAGAGTAAAGACTCACAGTCCACTAACTTTTTCCACTAATTTTTTTCATAAAGTTAAATAATTTTTAAAAAATTGCGCCATTCAAATATGGGATATCTATTTTGAACGAGAGGGAGTAATAAACTAACAAAATCTAATTACATATCTATATAAGAAACAGCGGGAAAATAAGGAAGCCTAGTTATAATTATACATAATTATTGCTTTGACAATCGAAAATGTGCATCAACTTAATAATTGGGAAAAAAATAATAAAGTGCATTTTTGTACAATTCACGTCATAATTTAATGCATATATTATATTGCCAACACGAATATTCCCAGCTAAAAATTGAATTTATTTAAATTTTGAAAACGAAATTAAAATATTGGATAGCATCTGTCAATAAAGTTATTAGTATTTGATAGTATATTTATTAAAATCCCATAATTGTGTGGACCACAATTTACAACATTAATAGCAATTCATGGCCATCACACATTTGTTCAACGTGTTTTGCGTTCCGATTTGTGAAATTGAATTCAAAGATGTCACTTTTCCATTGTTAATAGCACTTAAACTTTCAATGTGTAAATGATAATATTACTTCCACCGTGATCAATATTAATTGGACCAACTTAAAGAAATCAAGATAATTTGTGCATTATCTAATCAAGAATAATTGGATAAGGAATTGCATGATATTCAACACGTTGGAACAATTTAAAAATGCATTTTGTGTATTTTTGGGAAAGGAACTCATTTAACTCCATCAAAGTAAACTAAAATTTTTTATCAAAAAAAGTAAACTTGAATATAAGGTGTGAACTGAATCATATTAAATTTATTGTTGAATGTGTATCACATTTCCTAAGTCAACATTTTAACTAGTATCATTATAAGTGGGACCAAATAACTTCCTAACTTTTATTTATAATAAAAATAAATTTTCGGAAAAAATACTAACGTATGATCAAATTCTAATCTGTTTTGTAATTTTAAAAACCAGTCGAAAAATAAGGAAATTGTATTAGTGTGATAGCATAGTAAAAAATCAAGTTGTTTATGTGTGATACAATATTGATGTTTTCCAATTGAACAATGTTATATTCTTTATGAATACAGGACATTGTTTAACTCATCAGCTCTAGCTTTAAAATATGATTTTACGGCTGTCATATTAAATATAATTTCATTAAAAAAATCACTATGACATAATTACAAATAAATCTAAATTTCAACTGATTTTTAGGATTTTCCGACAATTCCTTCTAGTCACCTTGATGAAGTGAAATGCACCTTTGGAAAAGCCAATATGATATCATGGTAGCAAATATGGTAGACAAACTCACCTCAAATTTCTATTGATTTGTACTTTACTTTTTTCCCTCCTCACATAAAAAGTTAAAAAAAGATGAAAGGATTAAAAGTCACATGTGTATACACCCTGTCCCTTTCTCATCCACTCATTTTATATAGGGCCTATCTTTCTCCTTTCCCCAACTATCATTATAAGGCCCCCGCAACGCGTCACACGGGTGGCCCGTATTCCGTCATGAAGGAACAAGACGGCAGCGTGACGCGTTGCAGCGACCTGTCTCGTCCCCAGCCCGTTCCATGTCCGTCACGGCATGACGAATGGCGAGACGTCTCGCCACGCGCTGAGGCGATGTGGCGTGCACCGGCGCCATGCGTGACGCCCACTCGCCGGCCCGTGAGTGGGCATCGTCACGCTGACGCAATAATTCATTTTTTTTAAAATTTGAATTAAATAAAAAATAAATAAATAAAAAATAAAAAACGGTAATATTACTGTTTATAGCCGTTTTTCATTTTTTTATTTTTATTTTTTACTCTATAAATACTCATAATTCATCCTCATTTCACACACAACTACACATCTATTCTTCCCAAATCATCTCCATTTCCTCTCCAATTTTCACCTAACATCTCATCACAAAATGTCCGCCGACGGAAACTCCGGCAGTGGCGACTCCGGCGGGTGGGATCTCAATGCGTTCGGCGACTGGGGGAGCATGTACAACACATTGGGTGGTTCCGGTTCGTCGATGTCGGGCACCCAGGGTTCGTCGACGCCGGGGGTACCAACCACCCAATTTTGACGTGGATGCATACGCCCGTTCCTCTGCCCCGCGGTATTCGCAGAGATTATCCCAGATTCGGGAGGATTATTACGCTGAACCCATTCCGGAAGAAGGCCGAGGCGGGGGAGGAGGCTGAGGCGGTGGAAGCTCCAGGGTGGAGGTGGAGGCGGACGAGGAGGAGTAGGAGGATCTAGGCCGGCATCCGTACGGCCCCAAAGAAACACTGGCGGTGTACAACGCCTAGATCAGCGTCTCGTACGATCTCATCGTCGGGAATCAACAACCCCGGAAGTGCTTCTGAGAAAAGGTCACCAAGGCCTACCACCAAATTAAGCCGAAGGGGTCCCGCCGACGCACATATAAGATGCTCCACGATAACTTTGACCGAGTTGACAGAGAGGTCAAACGATTCTGCGCCATCCACAAGAATGAAGCGGCTCATTACCAAAGCGGAGCCACGTGACCCGACATTCTGAGGTCGGCTTTGCAGGTCTACTTCGACGACACCGGCAAACAATTCAAATATGTCGATGTTTGGGAGGTCGTCAAGGACAAGGAAATGTGGGCCGGTGGTGTGCGGTCCAACACGGGCTCCTCGATGCGCACGAAGCACACGGCGAGTGGCCAATACTCGTCTGGTGAGAGCGGTTCGGGCAGCGGGCCACAAGAGTTTACCTCGCAGGAGGTTGAGACCCCGGCAGACGATGCCGGGTGGTCCTCCCGTGGGTGCCGTCGGCCGCAAGGGAGAAATGCGGCGAAGGTGGCTAGAGGGAGGAGGGGCCGAGCCGAATCAAGCCAGGCGGGCTCGAGCTCGGGGGGACCCCCAACTCCCTTATGGCCATGTAGATGACTGCCACAATGACAGACACTTCCCGCATGACGCCTGCCCAATACCAAGCCTAGCTTAACGGAATTACGTTTATGGCAGCACAACTTGGCATTCCACCTCCTCACGGCTTCAGTGCACCTCCATCGCCTTCGGGGGATGATTCGCCGGCGGAGTAGTTTTTTTTATTTTCTATAAAATTGTATTTTAAATTATGTCATTTTTATTTTTTAGGATTTTAATTATGCCTTTTTTTATTTTTTTAAAATTTAAGTTGTATTTTTATTTTATGTTGTAATTTTATTATATTTTTAATGAAGTGTGTTTTTTTAATTGAATTTGGTTAGAAATAAAAAATGAAATTGAATGAATAGTAATTTAAGGGACGGTTAAGAGACGGAGGGTTGCAGGTTCAATTCCTTAGACCATCCACAATGCCGCCCAGCCGACCGCCCAGCCGAGCGCCGGCGCTGGGCGGTCTATTGCAGTCACCCAGCGGGCGAATGGAGAGAGAAACCGCGCAGCGCTGGGCGGTCGCGTGGCGCTGGGCGGTCCGCTCGACGCTATTGCAGCGCCCGGATCACCCAGCGCACCGCCTAGCGCGAAATTTAAATTTTTTTTTCCGAAACACTATATATACGCGCTTTGCTCGTCATTTTCATTCGCACCACTTGTTTTAACGAGTACTCTCTCTATCTTAATTTCTGTACAAGATCAACAAGGGAAATGGATCTCAACAACGAGCCTACTTCCGGGAGTAGCGGGTCAAAAACTCCGTCGATCCCCGTGGGAAGTGGATGGGGTCAGATGCCCGAGTACTACAATATGTACCAGTGGCAGCAGATGTATTCCGGGCCGCCAACGGGGGGGGAGTCCGCCGGGGGGGTATCCGGCGATACCGGGGTGGGCACCAACGGGATGGGCACCCGGGATGCAGATGATGCCCGGGGGGGGTACCGCCGACACAGGGGACTCTGGGGGTCGTACCGGCTACACAGTGGACTTCTGGGGGGTCCCCGGCGACGGCGAGGGATGTCTATCACCCAGTTTAGATTTTTCGACTAGTTCATCGCACACATCGACCCAAACGCCCTTGGGGTTTGATAGTTTCTCCTTAGATGACTTGGTGTTTGATACTCCCGGAGCTCTGGAAACTCTCGTTGAAGGGGGGGGGCAGAGCGGGGGCGTGGCGCCCCCGCGAAGAAGGGCAAGAAGAAGGTCGGCAAGTCGTCGCAGCCGGGTGAGGAGGAGGTACGGAGGAGGTGGACGGACGAGGAGAACGTCGCGCACTGCAAGGTGTGGGTGAGTGTTTGCGACGATCCTCTCGTTTCGAACGAGCAGAGGATCGTCAACATGTGGGGCAAGATAGCAGCAGCCTACCAGAGATTTTGCCCGGAGGGGAGGCCACGCAACGGGGAGGATTGCCGGAAGGCCTGGAACCGAATCAGGGGTGCGGTCTCCCAATTTTCGGGTTTGTACACCAACGCACTCCGCATGATGAGCAGTGGCCAAACGGAGGAGGACTGCAGGAGAATAGCTGAGAAAGCTTTCCCACTGAAGGGGGTATACAAGGACTTCACCTACTGGAACTGCTATCTTGTGCTGAACGAGTCCGAGAAGTTCCGAGTAGGTGTCGACTCTGGCTGGCCGAAGAAGCAACGACTGAACTACACCGGCGATTTCAGCGGCAGCAGCGGTGGTTCCCACGACCTCCCCGAGACGACGCAGGAGTTCCCCACGCCGCGTTCAGTCGGTGGCCGACCTCGCCCGATGGGGCGCAAGCGCACTCAGCGGGAGGCGAGGGGGAACGCCGGGGCTTCCCAGGAGGTCCAGTCAGCATCCCCCCTTGGCCAATCCACCGAGGATCTCAAATTCTTCGCTCGCACCCAAACGCGCGCTCAGTTGATCAAGACGATGGCCGAATGGCGGGTGGCGACGGATCCCATGGAGAAGAGCGTGCTTCAAACCTTGCTCATGAGCCTGCAGGACGAGTTGGAGGCGGCACGGAGGGAGACCGGCCGCGGTGGTGGTGGCGGCGGCGATGGTGGCGACAGCGACGGAGGCGGCGACGACGGAGACGAGGAGTGAATTGGCACTCCTTTTTATTATTGTATTTTTTTTAAATTATTGTATTTTTAAAATTATTGTACTTTTTAAATTTTTAATATTATTATTAATCTTTTCCCGTATATGTCTCGTAAATTAAATTTCGTATATTGTGTGATTGTTAATTATTTCATTTTGTATATATTTGTTAATAGTGATGTGGATATTATGTGGCTAGGCTATGGCTGAGCTATTGCTGGACTATTTGCTTGTTTAGATGATGTGGCAGGAGGATTTTGAGTGCTGATGATGTGGCAGTGGCTATGCTAAGGGATGGAGTAAAAAAGTACAATGAGGCCCACGAATAGTAATTTAAGGGACGGATAAGGGACGGTTTAGTGACAGCGTTGTGGATGACCTTAGAGCATCCACATTTCTATTGGCCGTTGGCATTTTTTTTAAAAAAAATCGAAAATAATACCAAAAATTAAAAAAAAAATTCGGATTCCCAAAAATATACAGATTTTATTTCCATTTTTTGAAATTTTTTAAAAATTATTTTAAAAAAAATTTAATCTCAAAATCATCTATAAATACACACATTCATCATCTATTTGGGTGAAATTCGTCCACGAGTAGTGGATTTTTTTAATTTTATGAATTTAATTATGTAATTTTTAATTTTTGAAGACTTTAATTATGAAAATTTTAATTTTTAGGATTTTAATTATGTAATTTTTAATTTTTTAGTAATTAGTACTAGTATTTTGGATATTTTTAATGTATTTTAATATTGTGGAAATGTTTTTATTTAAATTGAATAATAGAATGATGGGACCCTTGAGCATGTCCTTGCGGAAGAGCAGGGATGTGCGTGTTGTGCTCTTGCCTAAGAGCATGTAGTAAAAGTGGGTCCTGACCCACATTCGTGCTCGTTGGCAAGAGCACGGATGTGGATGCTCTAAACTCATTTCTTTAATCTTGATAAATTAGTTTTTAATCACTTATGACAAATCTACTACCCCAAAAGGGAAGGTGTACTTTTAGCTAAACTTGTGATCTTTGCTCTAAATCTGTTTGTCTGAAAAGCCCACATCTCTAAAAAGTGTAAAAAACACGATAAAAACAGCCAGCTTTCTTCCTGGCATCTTCCTTGCTTTGTGGACATGTGCAAGACTTTTACTCCTACTTTTTAATTTCAGGGTAAATGATTGATATTAAGATATTCATTTGAAAATACCCCATCGTTTAAGTAATGATTATTTTATGTTCATTGTTTTTTTTGGAATAAAATGTTTCAAAAAAATTTCGATGATTGAAATATCAACCTGACAACCAAACTTACGTCTTGATTGTCTACCTGACGATGATATAAGAGGTGTAATTAGCCATAATGTGTATTCAATTCCTCTCATCTTTTAGCACGTTTATTCAGTTTTGTCCGATAAAAATATTGAACATAGTATAAACAAAGTACACTTAAAATCAATGTTTAATTTTGTGCATAGCATATCATACCCTCTCCCTATTCCATAAAAATAAAACACTTTCATTTTCCGACTGTCCCATAAAAACCGCATATTTCCATTTATGGAAAGTTCTCTCCAACTTATTAGTTATACCCATATACATTAATTTATTTAAAACTTATGTCGTTAGGGTCCACTATTAAACACTAATAATAATGCAGGTCTCACTATCCACTAACACTATTTTAACTCTCATTCTCACCATCTATGTTACTTTAACAATTATGCATTAATCCCCATTTCGTCCCAAATATTCATATTTTTCTGGAACGGGATGGATACTATTAGTTTTATCATTTTAAATTAATAGACCTAAAAACACTCCAAACGATGATACAAAATGATCCATGGGGAGTAGATCTTGGTCTTCTACAATAATTCTCATATAATCTCTCATTGAAGACTATTTTGTTCTCTTATTGCATATCTCTCTGCCTTTCTCTATCTTGTCCATTTGACATTTATATAAACTCTTGTTATAACTACTACTACTTCTATTCATTTAAACCCTCCTTCATTAACATAGCTTTTGCTCATTGATCATATATAATGGTGACCTCAGAGAATGAAAGGCTGGGAAGACAAGTCAATCTTCACCATTTCCTTCCACTTGTCTGTAAGTCTTTGTTTATTAGTACTTGCTTCCTATTTCACTTTCTTTGCTTCCTATTTCAAGTATTACCACTATCTTTGTTTGATTTCTGAGGTACAACAGTTCCATCTCTCTCTGGGACCCTATACAGTTTACACTCATTTCCTAGTTTTACATAGTTGCAGCAAATTACTGTTAAACCTATTCAATTGAGTAAGTACTCTGAAATGAATATTACTGATTTCTGTGGTTTCTAGTGTTTAAATTCTGACAGGATACGAAAATTAATGTGTTTTTTCCTCCCTTTTCCCCACTCCCTATTTGCACTAGTGGGACATTCATAAAAATCAAGTCTTTGTTCATATGTTTTCAAGTTTGTATTTTTTTGTGGGATGTGAAATATGTTACCACTTTAGAGTTTCAACACCAAAAAAAATCATGTCTTTTTTGGCTGCCTAGCTACAATTTGGACAGGAAAGATCTGATTGGAGGTGGGAACACTAGAAAAATTCAAACTTGCTTTGGTTTCTCTGTTTCTTGAAACATTTAGTTGGTGACTTTTTTTTTTTAATAAATTTTTATGGCAGGCTAGCTAGAATGTTGGTTTGAAGAGGGCAAAAGTGGTTTGAGTAGATTAATTACTGTCTTGCCTTTACTAATTTTGCTTGGGAGAGAAGGAGAAAAGTTTGAGTGTTTGAGGTTGTTTGAAATGGAAGCATCATGTTCAAAGAGGGCCAAGGCCCCCCCTGCAAATGTGGCTCATTGCTTGGTGGACGGATGCAGCGCGGATTTAAGCGTGTGCAGAGACTACCACAGGCGGCACAAGGTCTGCGAAACGCACTCCAAGACCCCGAGGGTCACCATCGAAGGCCGAGAGCAGCGGTTTTGCCAGCAGTGCAGCAGGTTGCATCTATTGCTCTACCAACTTAATCAATTACAATTTGTTTTAACTACTTAAATTTTGTATGATTAGTCCAAATATGGATATGATTGACATGTTGTTTTTGAATAGTCCAAATTCAAATTCACTATAAGAAAACCAACTTAATTAATACAAAATGTTTACTTTAGTTAACTTTTGTATAATTGTATTTGTGATTGGTCCATATGTGGATATGATTGATATGTTGTTATTCAAATTCACTATGAGAAACATTATGAAATCTTAATACAAAGTGTTTAGTTTAGTGATTGTGATTAGTCCAAATGTTTTCCTGATATTAGAGTTGTTGAATAGGTTCCACTCCTTGGTGGAGTTTGATGAGGGGAAACGGAGCTGCAGGAAACGTCTCGATGGGCACAACAGGAGGCGTAGGAAGGCCCAGGCGCGTAGTGGAGTGGATGAGAGGCTCGTGTCATTCAACACCGCGCCACCACAGATTGTAGCTGCTGCTGGTGGTGGTGGTATGGTGGGATACCCTTGGGCCGGGGCGGGGGTGAAAGACGAGAATGTGATCAAAGGCTCGTTGCTGCAACAGCAGCTCAGCTACATGGATAATATAATGATCAGCAGCTCCTCGTCTTCCTCAGCCTTTGTGTCACAAAATGTGATGATGGAATGTGAAGGTGCTCTCTCTCTTCTGTCATCGCCGCCTCCTGCCATCGACTACCACCAGACCACCACTTCTCCCGCCTTGCATTTTCCTCACCAGAATGTGGGATCATCCCATCAAACTCTCTCCTTCATGTGGGACTGACTAGCTCAATCATCATCCTCATCAAGAAATGTCTTTTCTATCTCATGTTTCAATCATGTTTTTATCTCTACAAAAGAGAATGAGAATCACTGTATTTGGACTTGGATTAATGATAATATGATTCTGCAGTGATTCTTGGCTGCACCTAATATAAATTGTGAGTAATCAGATTTAATTTGGGATTGATAAAATTCAGTTGAGAATCAATAAAGATGCACCATATTGTAATTTGTACACAACTTTTAATTATTCTTTCTTAGTTATATGTGTATGCTAGATTCTTTTTTCCCAGTATTTGGATAAAATCCCAATTATGAATGGATTAGAGTAACTTTTTTTAATTTTTCCATTCTTTTGTTAGTTTTCAAATTCCAAAACTATGTCCTCATAAAGCAAGCCCATCACCTCATTTCTAGGTTTCTCTAATGGTAAAAATTTGAATGGATTAAAGTAGTCTTTTTGAAATCAATGTTTGATATGCTTGAACTTGATTTGTAATAGTACTACATCATTATTTATTTTGGCAAATTGGAATATTAAATTTAAGAATTGTGTCCAAGTGGATTCGAAACTCGAGGCCAAAATCAGACACGAAACTTTACTCTCCGACATTAACTACTTTATTCTCAGACAACATACAAATAATCACTCGTGCCTTCTAGTGTTATGGTTCAAAACCGTCGAACGCCAATAATATTTCCACGAAGATCAAAAAATTGCTACTGATAAAATAATTAATGTAAATAGTTAAATATCTCACCAGTGAGTTTACTTTTGACACAATATTTAAATTTAATATCGCATTAAAGTCGTGCAAATTTGCGTTGCCACACAAGTATAAATTGTGTTGTTGTAGTACAATGAAAGGTATTTTTGTCTATTTAACTCAAATTAAGATTTTAATTTTTCTAAAAGAAACTTCCCATTAGAAAAAAAAGCAATTTATAATTTGCCTATTTTAGCTATTCTTTAATGATGTGATTCAATTACAATCCAATTTGTTCGTTTTCCTTTTCTATGAAAACATAACTGAAAACCGAATTTCATTAAATTTTCAAAATAGCCATTTCTAAGTAAGGAACCAAATCACCAACAATTCGGTTGGTTTTTTACTATACGCTTACAAAACGTACAAAACAGAGGAAATTTAATATATTGGAAAAGGTAGATAAATAAGTTCCATGCCTTTTATTCTGAACTACTTCTATATTGCTATTTTGTCGCTCGATCAATTTTAATTTTGAGCATTTTTTATAGGAGTATCAAAAATTGAATAACTAAATCAAAAGGACGTGGTTGAGTAACATAAATCCATCCATCTTCAACCAAAGATCAGAGAGATGCCAACAAATCAAATCAGTTAGAAAATAGTAAGTCATTAGAATATTAGGACAATGAAATACCAAAAAACAATCACGGTTGAGCCTAGATCAAATTGAATAACCCCAAATTCATTGGGCTTGTATAAGACATGGTTAAACATTATTTGACCCAACAAAATTTTGGGTCACACTATTTTTGACACCTATATTAAACCTAGTTTGATAATGTCTCATTTGAGCCTTTAACTACATCGATGTCCATAAGAGTCGAAAACTCCATTAAATTAAGCGTTTGAAGTTGTCGCCGACCAATGGTGCGGAAACTCCACCTAACTCTTTGGAGTTGAGATCTGCTTTCGTTCTTTGTTCGCTATTTATTGTCAGCGACTATCTTCTTCACTGTATTTGACCTCACGAGTTTCATTTCTTAGATCCGTCATGTGTACTGTGACTCAATAATAAAATTTAAAAAAAAACAAATTAGGACACTAGGAATTGACAAAAATACCCATGAAATGAAAGATGTGAGACACTCATCATCACATGATGAAATGTAGTCGGACACTAGCACAACATTATCACATTCTCAACATTTTATCGATGTTTCATGTTTTTCAAAAGGGACCATCTTGTTTGTCCTTAAACACCACCTAATTAAAATCCTAATGTATAATACACATATATAAATTGCACGATGATCACGTTTGAAATTGCCAAATTCAGGATTACTAAAGTGAAAACATGCATGTGATAAAACTATAATGGAATTAGCTTTTACTATTGTGACACGTTATAATAAGAAATTGCATGTATATATCCAATATGGTCCCGGGATTTAGATCAATTAAATTAAGTTAGCTAAAACATTTATGAGTTTGAATAATTTAGATGGTCCATTCTAATATTTGTCTCACTCTAGTTTTTTTTGCAATGGTCTTAGATTTCAAAAAAGAAATATGCCCATATTGGGGAGAGCAATCGATCCCACCATCGCTGAGGGTCGGAAAATGTCATTGAATTCGGTTTTTTAGTTGCCTACGATCCTACGGTATGGATGTTCTGTTGTATTTTTCACTGTGGAGGTTCACTTTCATTTTTGTCTGCCATCTATTGGCAGCTATGACCCTCTCACACCATCTCTGTCTTCCGATGCCAATGAAGATCCTTTTCATTATGTCCGACTCACAAATTCTACTTTCTAAAATCTACATGGATGGAAAGAGTTAAAGGAAAGGAATTCATATCAACATTCCACTAGACAGAAATCTCTGTTAGGAATTCTTGTATTCATCTAATGAGCGCAGCGGAAATTGCAGACAATAATAACAATTCTAGATTCATAATTATATTGTAAGTTGAGAACGTAATACACAACGAAACTAAATCTTACTTGTTGTGTTGTTTTCTTCTACGATTGTGTCATGCAAGTTGAATTCACTACTATCGAGGTCCACGAGTATTATGATCCGATGCATGAACAATTCCTCGGTACAATCATTCTATAGAGAAAGCTAGGAAATCTCTTGGTGAACGTAGCGCCGTCTTTCTCTCTTAGAAAATTAGGTTTTCTGTGTGTTATGTTCTCTACAATAGAACATATATATAATAGAATAATTGTAACATTGGACCAAGCCCAATAGAATTATTTCCTATTAATCTAATCTAGCCTATTAATCTTTCAATCTCCCAGTTGGAATAGCATTAGATATAATACACAGCTCTAACATTGTATCCTTGAGCGGATCAAAATACACATATAGTGTGACCCTTTATATCGGATCAAAACTCCTAGACTGCGTTGGCAGCGTAGCTCGATATATGAAGGACGTTTACGTGAATTCGGTAAACAAGCCTTTACACAAAGTTTATAGTAATATCCTTTCATTCACGAACCACCCAATTGAGCCTAAGATTTGTCATGTGTCATCCAAATAGCTCAATCACTTTATCTCATCTTTATTAAATGACTCATTCAATCATATTCAATTACTTTAATTGAATATATCTTTGCATTGGCCAATGACTTAATGGTCAAGTAATATAGAGAATTTGAGTATTCTCTCAAAATTCTAATCAAGGAATGAATCTCATTCTTGGCTCAACTATCATTTCCATTTATCTTATGATATACCCAACACAGATCCGCGTCTCAATCCTCCTTTGGGAGGCAAAGCGTTAGACAAGATCAAAGCACACCACTCAACAAGAAAAATGTGTAATGACCTCACATCCAAGGACTATTACATAGTTCATGTACTAATAAACTGTAGACACTTAACAAAACAGTTTAATAGTAGGGTGTACCAATACTCTCCAAAGTATACCATGTGTCCATCACGAGTATCTAATATCTCATAGTTGTGAGAACAACTATATTATCGAAGAATGTTATGCAAACCCCATGCTAACCTATAACATATCATCAATATCCCATTCTTGATGATCATTGGTTAGGGCTATTTTAGAATTATACTATATCATTAATGTCTTACACCATTAACGACAGTCATAATTCAAGGGAACAAATATTTAGAATAAATACAAACATTTTAAATAATTATTCCGATAAGTGCACAAAACCCATAGGAAAAAAAATTTTCATATAATGTGATCAAGTAATATTGTCTCAACACAAAATGTTTCCAAGACATATAAAATTGTAACTCCCACTGATTCAAAACCATCTACCAACATGCTTAACACCTAAGCTCTCAAAGTGCTTGTTGTGTTTTGCTATACATAACGGTTTGGTGAAAGGATCAGCCAAATTATCATCAGTGGGTACTCTTTCTAATTTTATGTCGTCTCTTTCAATTATTTCTCTAATCAGATGATATCTTCTGGGAACATGCTTGTTCCTGTTCGTAGCTCTGGGTTCTTTTGCTTGCGCAACAGCACCGGTGTTGTCACAATACAAAGGTATTGCACCATTGACACTCGGAATGACACCCAGTTCTTTAACAAACTCTAACAAAGCAATAGCTTCTTTTGAAGCTTCAGATACAGCAATATACTCGGCTTCGGTGGTGGAATCGACAGTTGTACCTTGTTTGGAACTATTCCAACTCACTGCTCCACCATTGAGGATAAAAACATATCCAGACTGAGACTTATAGTCGTCATGGTCTGTTTGGAAACTAGCATCAGTGTACCCAGTAACTGATAACTCTGGTTGTCCACCATAGACTAAGAAATATTCTTTAGTCCTTCTAAGGTATTTAAGAATAGTCTTAACAGTTTTTCAATGTTCCTCACCGGGATTTTGCTGAAATCTGCCTGTTATGCTAAGCGCATAGACCACATCTGGCCTAGTAGAAATCATGGCATACATAATAGATCCTATAGCCGAAGCATACGGGATCCTTTTCATGTTGTCTCTTTCTTTGTCATTAGAAGGACAGTCATTCTTTGACAATACAATGCCATGTCCCATAGGAAGAAAACCTTTCTTAGAATTCTTCATTGAGAAGCGCCTTAGCAACTTGTCTATGTAAGTGGATTGTGATAATCCTAACATCCTATTTGGTCTATCTCGATAGATCTTAATTCCAAGGATATAGGAAGCATCACCTAGATCCTTCATCATAAAGGAACTAGACAACCACTTTTTCACGGATTGCATCATGGAACGATCGCTTCCCATAATCAAGATGTCATCAACATATATGATGAGGAAGACAACGTTTCCATTCTCGCATTTACTATAAACACATGGGTCCTCTTTGCTTCTGACAAAACCAAACGATTTGATTGTTCTGTCAAAATAAATATTCCAACTCCTCGAAGCTTGCTTAAGTCCATAGATGGACTTCTTTAGCTTGCACACTGCATTCGGCCTTTCTTTCGATACAAAACCTTCAGGCTGTGTCATATAGACGTCGCCTTCTAATTCTCCATTGAGAAATTCGGTTTTGACATCCATTTGCCAAATGTCAAAATTGTAGTATGCAGGAATTGCAAGTAATATCCTAATGGACTTGATCTTAGCAAATGGCGAAAATGTTTCATCATAGTCAATGCCTTCACGCTGACTATAACCCTTTGCTACTTACCTAGCCTTGTAGGTTTGTACTTTGCCATCTGCATCTCTCTTCTTTTTGAAGATCCATTTGCAACCTATGGGGTAAACCCCATCTGGCAAGTCAACTAGTTCCCAGACTAAGTTGAAGTACATCGAGTCCATTTCAGATATCAAGGCTTCAAGCCACTTCTCTCGATCGGTGTCTGACACCGCCTCGGTATAGGTCTTAGGCTCATCATCATCTAAATCAACTTCATCATCTTGGTTCTCAACCATTAGATTCAGTCTCTCAGGTGCACGACGAATCCTTCTAGGCATATTGAGTTGGTTTTGCTCTGGTTCAGGCTGTTCATTCTGTATGTGAGAAGGTTTAGGAATATCACTATGATCTTCTTGAAGTAGAGGTGATACAACTATTGTATCATCTTGTCTTTGATGCATCTCATTGTCTTGAGGAGGTTCTTCGAAAGTTCCTCTAAGGTCTCCTCTAATAGTAATTTTCCCTCCCAATAGATCATCAAAAACTCCCACTGAGTTATTGTTCAAACCATTTGATAATACCTTATTCTCAATGTTATCTTGTGGTTCTTGAATTTCTTCAAGATCTACAATGTTGTGACTTTGTTCCTTTAAGACATAGTTGTCTTCAAGAAACTTCACATTCCTAGAGATTATCACCTTGTGATCTCCATGGCAGTAGAATTCATATCCTCTAGTTTGTTTAGGATATCCCACAAAGTAACACTTCTCACTTTTAGATTCCAACTTATCAGTCATTTGTTTCCTAATAAAAGCTGGACAACCCCAGGTCCGCATATAGTTAAGACAAGACTTTTTGTCATACCATAACTCATATGGTGTTTTCTCAACCGATTTAGATGGAACTCTATTCAGAATGTAAATAGCAGTCAATAAAGCATGACCTCAGAGAAATAAATGAAGACTAGCTAAATTCATCATGGATCGAACCATATCTAATAATGTTCGGTTTCTCTTTTCAGACACTCCATTCATTTGTGGTGTACCGGGAGGTGTCCAGTCTGACTGAATTCCATGCGATTTCAAGTAATCAAGAAATTCTCGGCTCAAGTATTCTCCTTCTCGATCTGATCGAAGAGTTTTGATACTTTTCCCAAGTTGTTTCTCAACTTCACACTTAAACTCTTTAAATTTCTCAAAGGCCTCAGATTTGTGTTTCATAAGATACACATATCCATACCTTGTCAAATCATTAGTGAAAGTAATGAAGTACGAATAACCACCTTTTGTTTGAGTTGGAAATGGTCCGCACACATCTGTGTGGATCAACTCTAGCACATCAGTAGCACGCATCCCTTTCCCAGAAAGTGGCTTATTAGTCATCTTTCCTTTGAGACAGAATTCACAAGCATTATATGATTCAAAATCAAATGAATTTAGATAGTCTAACTTTCTCAATCTCGCTATCCTTTTCTCATTGATATGACCGAGTCTACAATGCCAAAGATAAGTAGCATTATCCGTATTACATAACTTAAGTCTTTTATTTTTCACATTGAGAATATCCTGTTTGTATTCAAGCATATATAATCCATTCTCTAAAGAGACATTTCCATAAAATAATCCATTATTAGAAAACGAGCATCTGCTGTTTGCAAAATGGAAGAAAAAACCTTCGATGTCCAACATCGGAATGGAAATAATATTCTTTAAAATAACTGGAACAAAATAACAATTATGTAAATCTAGTCTATGTCCTGAGGGAAGATCTAATCTATAAGTTCTCACGCGTTTGGCAGCAACTTTTGCTGCATTTCCAACACGTAGGTCTACTTCCCCAAGCCTCACTTTCCCGCTGTCAATTAAACCTTACACATTATTACAAATGTGTGAACCACAAGCGATATCCAATACCCAGGATTGTGAGTTATTCATAGACATGTTTATCTCAATGACAAACATAGCTGAGCTCCCACTCATTGCACCTTGTGCCTTGAGTTTTGGGCAGTCTCTCTGCCACTCCGTGAAATTTGACCTAGTCAATTTGTTTGTTTCCATCATACACTCATAAGATAAGTTTGACATATTATCTATACAGAAAATAAAATGAAAAGCAAATTAGAAAAGCATACAAAGATCACATCCGCATCACTAATCAAACAAGGGTTTATTGTATTGATTAGCTTCCACTAGTTTTAACATATATTATGATTTATGCCCCCAAACATAAAATACGAATTTATATCAAATATAAATTTTAGTGGTCTAAGATCCAAGTCTATATAGTTGTAGCATCTGCGAGAGCTGATGACTACAATAATATCACTAGGTAGGCCTCTAAGCCAATTGTAACCACAATTTTACAATTCTTGGTTTATTAATCTAATTAATATGCATCCATAAATCATTTGGTTGCGAGGGCTACTCAAAATAATTTAAGCAAGTCAACCCCATCATATGATGCCAACTATGTATCTATGAATGAGCCTTAACCTTGTGGATTTAGAGTAAACGCGAGGGCGCAAAACTCGTGGTCAAAAGGCTAGGAGCATCAACAATTGTGATGGACGACGCGTTTGTTTCAAAACAAGACATATATTTTGTGGGGAATAATTTTGTGATACTAATTGTCAATTTAATATCTAATATTAAAATCTTAAATAATTACTGGGTGCCGCCTACCCAGACATAGTATAACACAGACTACACATACTGGGCGCCGCCTACCCAGACATAGTATAACACGGACTACACATACTGGGCGCCGCCTACCCAGAAATAATATAACACGGTCTCTAACTACTATAGTTAAGTAAAACAAGCATAAATCAAATAGCATGCTTATCACATAAGATATCAAATAATGCTCAACAAATAAAATCAAATTTTATTCTCTAATTAAATGTGGATTTAATTATATTAATTCTAAATTAATATAATTATACACATTTAATATTAATTCCAAATTAATATTATGCTGTGGAGTATATATTATCATTTCCAGATGATAACTATGTCCCAATTTGTTAATCTAATTAACGAAATTAATCCAATCTATATTAATTCTAAATTAATAAATTTATAAATCAAGTAATAACTCCAAATCATCATCAAGCACATATATTATTTATTATTCCAAAATAATAATATTAACAAATTTTAGTTCATTAATCCAATTAATAAATTTATCATATAATCTATACAATTCCAAACTAATACAAACAGATACTTAACATTAATTCTAAAATAATATTTAAATACATTTACTATTATTATTCAAAATAATGATAGTAAATAATTTATTGGCTTGATTAATATTATTAATCCTAAATTAATAATGTGATTTACAGTGACCAAAACCACGATTCGGATCCGACCAGGATCTTCAAAACCCGCTAGGGTTCTGGGAAAAGAACAGACGCCCCCTCCATGGGGGCTGCCTTCACGCCGTATTCACTCCACCAACTCCGCCGCCCATCGCCATGGGCTCAAAGCCGAGGATCCCCGCCTCAACCGCCGCTGGAAGGCTGAAGAGGAGGCTGTCAAACTCCAGCAGGAGGCTCAGAAAGCGCCAGCTCTGCCCACGCAATTTCGCCAACAGCGATTCGTCAGTTTCTGGCAAGCTAGCGGCGCTGAGGAGCCTCATCCCCTCCGGAATTGGAGATGCGAAGCCTGACCAGCTGTTTCGCGCCCGATCAAATCAAGCTCAGGGAACAGATATGACTACCCCGACTCTCCTTAAATCCAACCCAGAGAGTACAGACTAACCAAAGTAGATTTCTCGATGAGAGATATCCATCACAGGGGCCAAGGTTGGGCACGAGCCCGGTTACTTAATATTAATTCTAAACTAAACACATACCCTAAACAGGCACTATTAATAAATAGTAATAATTTCTTGGCATGGATTTGTCGGCGAAAGCATGATTTTCTTTTCCAAATTATTCGAAAAATTTGAAGTCAAAATCCAAAACAGTTTGCAATTTGCGGTAATTTTTACAAAATTTTGTTAAAAGAATCGAAATCTAATTTCAACTTCTAAGCAATTATGAAACCAATTTCTTGAAAATTTTTTAAATCAAATTTCGAAGCAGATCAATCACATAATTCTGATTTCTAAAATTATTCCACAAGTAATTAGATTACAAAGTTAATTAAGAATCGAGCTCTTGCTCTGATACCACTGTTAGGAATTATTGTATTCATCTAATGAGCGCCGCGGAAATTGCAGACAAGAATAACATATCTAGATTCATAATTATATTGTAAGTTGAGCACGTAATACACAACGGAACTAAATCTTACTTGTTGTGTTGTTTTCTTCTACGATTGTGTCCTGCAAGTTGAATCCACTACTATCGAGGTCCACGTGTATTTTGATCCGATGCAGGAACAATGCAGACAAGAATAACAGATCTAGATTCATAATTATATTGTAAGTTGAGCACGTAATACACAACGGAACTAAATCTTACTTGTTGTGTTGTTTTCTTCTACGATTGTGTCCTGCAAGTTGAATCCACTACTATCGAGGTCCACGTGTATTCTGATCCGATGCAAGAACAATTCCTCGGTACAATCGTTCTATAGAGAAAGCTAGGAAATCTCTTGGTGAACTTAGCGCCGCTTTTCTCTCTTAGAAAATTAGGTTTTCTGTGTGTTATGTTCTCTACAATAGAGCATATATATAATAGAACAATTGTAACATTGGACCAAGCCCAATAAAATTATTTTCTATTAATCTAATCTAGCCCATTAATCTTTCCATCTCTAGGTTCGAAAGGTAAAAAATAAAGGCCAAACGTGCTGCATTCAATTATAAAGTGTTCTTTTGGAAAAGTTGATTTTTGAAATTCATCACTTCTTTCTTGTGAATTAAATCTTGCATCTTAATTTATAAAGCAGCTAGTAATTGCAGAATAAGTCATACCACTTGGTCACAAACACCCAGAAAATTAATTTTGAATATTGAATCACACTCTTTTTATAGTAGTTGCATTATCATTATATTAAGGGGTAACTTGCCATGATTATGCAAATGACCCATCATTACTATTTTATTAAATATTTAATACTAGTGTTCTAGGATATATTTAAGTGACCACTTAGTTAAGTTAAACTAAAATGCGATAATTGTAAGAATTTTTAATTATTAAAATGGTTACTTAATTAAGAACTGAGGAAAAATTTTAATCACTTATTGTGTAATTAGGAATTGAGACAATATAATGCACGCGTAGTTGAATATGGTTGTTTCTTTATACAAAAGCACATATTTTCAAGTAAAGGCAAGTGTTAGTGGTTGTCTATGTGATTGAATTATTGGGGCTAATGTAGTGTAGTCGATTAAGACATAAACTACATAAATCTATATCTATATATATGTAATGTGGTATATATAGTGTAGTCGATTAAGAACAACCAGTGGGGCTTTTAATTTTGATTTTAATTTTAATTTAAGAAAGTGTGTATTGTTCATTTTTCACCTTTAGTTCTTTCATTCACTTTCTAGTCATTTGAGCTTTTATCGACTATCGGGGTGTGACTTTGGATTTGGTTTGTATTGGAAATGAGCGATTCATCCCTTAAAAGGACTTGTAAAGGTTATGTAGATGAGATATGATCATCACCAAGTCGATGCATGATATATTTTAGAGATTTTAACATGCCACCGCACATGTTGGCCGGAATAACACATCAGACTTCATCACGTGCGTAGGCAAGACAAGAGATATAAGAGAACCATCATCAATGTGGGCCGAAATTAACATCAGTCTTCCACTCGTGAGGTAGATAAGATATAAAGAGATTTATCATCGATTTGGGCCCGCTCTGAGTAAAAAAATGACGAGCATTACAGAAGCAACTTAAAATAAAAAAATACTAGTAATAAAAATCAACAAAAAACAAAATACTGATAACTAAGATCACAAAAAAAACTGAAATTGCATCGATTCAAATGTTTTTAATCTTTGTTAACGGGCATTTACAAATAGCATATTTGCTATATATGGTGGCGTGGAATTGAAATGGACACCCAATTAATTATACCTAGTTTAAAGTGGAGGCATGTATATAGTCAGTTTAAAGTGGAGGCATGTATATAGTCATCGATCCTCAAGAACTTTGATTTCTTCATTTCTACAAATTCGTAGTACAACCAAGAAGCAATTTGATGGAGACTTAATGCACTATGCGTGCAAGCAATGCATACTCATCATTTATTATTACTACATAGAATGAAAATTAAAATAAGAAAAATATATAAGTAAAATAAAAATTAAACAATGTAAGCTGATAAAAAATTAAATATAATACTCCCTCCGCCCCACATTAGGAGTCCCGTTGACTTTTCTGAACTCGTTAGATAAAAATTATACTAATAAATAGTTAAAGTGGAGAAATGGTAAAGTAAGAGAGAGAATAATGTAAAAACAAATGTTGTGGTAGCAAGCCCGATAGTAGTTAACTCGTTACAAAAATATAGGAGTACTATAATATATACTTACGAAATATATCACGACAATCTGTCAACTTTCGCGCAATTTAGTGACGCTCGTCCCTTGAACGAGCTCGAAGGACTGCATCGCAGATGTCCTAAATGTATAAAATAATTAATGGTTTGTTCAACATATATGATGTTGGCCCACATGTTACGAATTGGTGACAACTGACAAGTGACCACACAAGTAGAAACTCTATGGCATATATTCTCAGGTTCAGAAGAAAATTACAATTTAAATCTTGCACTCTTATGCAAAAATTGACAAACACAACATAAAATAACCTAATTTTGCAATTGATTAGGCCGACAATAAGAACTTGTTTGTACCCTAAACATTGTCTATCATATTTTTTCCACTAGAGATATAAAAATAACATGATTGTATCAACAATTGATTTATGAGTATGCAATACTGTCTATTTGTTGATTTTGAATTGTTATTATGTTGCTAGCTAATTTTTTTGGTAGGACCATTATTTTTTGTAACAAAAATGAAATGTGAAAGGAGAAAAAAGAGATGGTGACATTTAGCCATAATTCAATATATGTGATGGGCCAAGCTATTGCTATTGGATGTGACTTACTTTAAATTCATCTTCCCTTAATTGGAATACTATTCACGTGTCAAAGGGGGCTGACAAAGAAAGTGTCTGCCCATTTAAGCTTATATTTCAGACACTATTTTGTACCTTTCACTTACCACCACTGCCCATATATTACACTCATTCAATTTTTTATCAAATATTTGTTGAAAATGGGTGTCAAATTATTTATATTTCATTAGTACAATTTATTAAATGAAAATAAATAAATTAATTAATATCTGCATGTATTTTCTTCAATTTTAATTTTAATTATAATTTTTAAGTGTTAGTGGGAGGAATAGAACATGTATTATACACTAAAAATTGGAGTTGATGTGAGACCATTGTTTTGGTGGATGAGAGTGGAAGACAATGCCAAAATATTTGTTGTTCATTTGCTTATAGAATTTGCATAGCTAGAGAGTTTGTTTTTGTTCTATGTGATGATTTTGTAATTTTTTTAATTAACATTCATATTTGCTTCTGAATTGCTGCTTTATAGCATGTACTCCCTCCGTCCCCAAAGAATATGCACTTTGGATTTGACACGTATTTTAATGTAAAATTGGTAAAGTAAGAGAGAGGTAGAAATAAAAAGTAATTAAAGTATTGTTAGTGGAGAAGGAGTCTCACCTCATTAGAGAGAAAAGACTTTCCAAAATTAGAAAGTTCATATTCTTATGGGACGGACTAAAAATGAAATACTTGCATCTTCTTGTGGGACGGAGGGAGTAGTATTTAGTTTGAGCGTTTTGTAATACAAAAAAAAAATTTAAACCGAAAAAATAAGAAATTACTACTATTGAAAAATTGGCTAATTCTTTTTTAGTTTTCTTGAGTATAGGTTTAAAATACAAACTTATCACTAGCAAATGTTTATGAATGTAATTAGGGCATAGAAATATACACAATTACAAATTTTATAAAATGTGAATTAAAAGAAATAAGAGATGCAAGTGATGATCGAACAGTGTAAGTCATGAGATGAATTAGTGAAAGGCCAATCATACCCTGCAAAAAAAAAAGAACGGCTAAGTACATTTTTTAATGCAGAATTTAATATGGGTGTCTAATTAAACTACAACTGTAACATCCCTTACCGGGTAGGTAAACCCATCGAATAAGTGATGTCACGTTTCAGTATCGAAAACCCATGCTGAAATTTTCCTTTTTCTTTTTAGCTTAAAAGAACAATTAAAATCTATTACATTTAAAAAAAACTTAATATTTATCCAACGAAAAACTAAAGACTTAACAATTACACAACATGTCACGACTACTAAACCAAGTTGACCACCAGTGACCCGTCAAAGATGTGCAAAGCTGCTCAACACCACTGACAGAATATCAACTCTAACTTGCAGGGGGAAAAAGGAGGGGGAGTGAGCTCGGAAGCCCAGTAGCAATATCCAAACTACAGAATCCAACCCTCTCAGCTAAGACAATAGTAACTATAATAACTATATTATTTCATTATTAATCTTTTGCTTGTTTTTATTTCAATTTCACAGGTTTCCAAAATTTCTTACAATCTCATTATATCAAACTTATCTGTACTTCTGTCATACAACTTTTCCATATTTCTTACTTATGTCTCTTCAGATATTTCATTCTTACTATCATTTCCTTATCATCTTGATTTATTATTACAATATATATATATATATATGGATGTATTCATTTCCTTTTTGTATCTTTTGTTCTTTGTTCTTTGTTCTTTTGAATCTCAGCCCCACGATTTTGTCATCTGACGGTTAGATTGGTGCCACATGTCATTTAATAATGTAGATTTCAGTTGAATAATGCACCATTATAGTGTAATAATGCAGATCATCTGGACCGTTGATGAATGAGATCTAACGGCTCATATTAAGAAGAATAAAGGATCTACGGGATGAATATGAGAATATATATATATATATATATATATATTCCAAATTCTCATAATTTTCACGCTAGAGCATACTTGTTCAGATACCCACACATATTCATCATATCTTTCTTGTCATATTTGTCTTATGATCTCCTGATAACAAACTCACTTATTTCTTCCTACACTACCACATTTTCATTGTATCTTATAGTTCTGGTTTTCTCAAGATTTCGCATATCATCATATATCATTTTTCACAAATCACATATCATAGATCGTAGATCATTATTCACAATTCGTCAGATATTATTTTATATATCTCATAGCACCGATCCTTATTCCTAAGTCATCAGATATTATTTTATATGTATCACAAATCACATATCACATATCCTTATTTCCAAGTTATCAGATATTATTTTACATATCACAGATCACATATCTTTATTCACAAGTCATCAGATATTATTTTATCTTATTTTTATCATATAACACAGATTACTAATTACTGATCCTTTATTCAGAAGTCATCAGATATTATTTTATCTCATCTTATCATATAGCACAGATCACAGATTACATATTATTTATTCAAAAGTCATCAGATATTATTTTATCTCATCTTATCATATATCACAGATCACATATTACATATCTTTTATCACAAGTCATCAGATATTATTATTATCTCATCTTATCATATATCACAGATCACAGATCTTTTATTTTACAAGTCATCAGATATTATTTTATCTCATCTTATCATATAGCCCCAATATCTGCTTGGTTTAAGGCAGGGTATACGGACCAGATCAGAAACAGAATCAGATGCAGACGCGGATTTTGTCCTCGAGAGGACTCCGCACAGACCACCCATAGGGTGCATATCAGACAGATGATCAGACCACCCATGAGGGTGCATATCGGAAAGATCAGATAGGGGCCCATCAGATAACAGACGATCCTCGCTTCGAGTATCCAGAAGATGAGTGATCACAAATAATGCAGCGCTGCTGTCCTATGGCATGCCAATTGTACCCAACACGTATGACCAAGCAAACGGGACATTTTATTTCATATTCTTCTTTCAAATCTCCTTTTCACATTTATCCCATTTCCAAATATCACTTCAGATAATCATTCTTATTGAATTCACAGACATTCTTTTATTGTATACTTTTATAACCTTTACATATTATTCTCTTGTGTTCATTTTATTCAGGCTCTACCTATCAGATCACCTCTTTTTCATTTACATTCAGATATCTTTTCATAATCTATTCAGACATATTTCACATTATTCAGATCTTCATAATTTATTACATTTCAATGCATATCATATCCATTGTCTTTTATTCATATTCGTACCATTATTTCTGCTGATCATTCATATTAAACTTAATAAGTATCATAACAATCCACATATTAAATTATAAGCATATTTAAGCACATTATTTAATTAACATCGCACAAATAATCACATTATAGCACACATCATCTCAACCAAAGGAATCGAAAACCATAGAGAGGATACGCTACCTCGCAGGCTTATGAACATAAACCTATTTCACCTTTCGACCCTTAACTATCTTCTAGGTCCATTCATTTCTGCACGACTAGTGTTACAAGCTTCTATGCCTTATACTATAAATATCGTAAATATTAGTAACATATACTTATTTTCATCAACTTCAGCTCATTAAGTCTTCCAAATAAAATCACTAAGTATTCTGTTACTATTCACAGAATACTATTCATAGAAAGTATATAATCATATTATTAATGTATTAAAGTTGCTAACCTCAATTAGAAAGTTCCCAAAATTTACATTAACACTCATATTCATTCTAAATCACAATTTCATGATCAAACATCTTAAATGAATTCATTTGCTCTATTATCTTAATATCTCACTTATACAATAACTTTCTAATATAACAACTGCACTGGACTGATTCGTCATAAAACTTCTATATTCATTCGGAAGGATTTAGAGGCTTGACATAATATTTTTAAATACCCAGAGAAGTCCAGTATATAATCCAACAAGATTTATTCAAAAATTCCCAATGGTTTAAAAGATATCACCATTTCCCCACAGACTACCAAAATCAGATAATTTCTGGCAGTATTTTCTATAATTTTTTTATAAATGATGTTTGTAATCTTTAATTTATCATAAAATTCCCAGAACACCTGGACACCATATAGTTAATATAAACATTATTTATTCAATTTTAACTCTAGTTAAAGTACCCAGAATAATTCAAATAAAACATACGAAAATAAGGCAGTTTACCAGAATTTTGACAGTTTATGGTCATATGGTTCAAATAATTTATACACATAATAAACAAACTCCTAAATTCTCCATAACAATCAGGGATCCTCTAGACTCATCATAGTTATTATAGAAATTGTTAAACCAAATTTTTCACTATTCTACTCATGCCAAACAATTTGAAACTGGTCACTGAAAAATAGGGGATTAAACCTTGTTGATCAAATTCTATTTCAATTCATGTTAAATCAACTCTTAAATCATTTAATTCATCTATCATGAACATCTAACCATCAAACCATAAACCCTAAAGTATATTTTCAGTCTCAACATCAAGTTCATACCATGGCAATTTAACTTTGAAATTACCCATCAAAACGTGGCATACGACGTCCATACACTACGTATTCAACAATTAATCGAACATAAAACCATATATCCATCAACACCTATGGGGCTCAAAATTTTTAGATTTCTAACCTTAATATATATTTAATTTTATGCTATAAAAATAGTATAGGAAGAAAGGCCTTACTTGATTTCATAACGTTTACGCGATTGGATCGATATTTCGACGAAAAATCGAAACATAGGATTACCATGAGAATTCACAGTTCTCTCTTCTCCCATGGCTTTTGATTTTCATCCTCTTTCCCCAACAAAGAAGAAGTCAAGCTTAATAGATAATGATAGGTGACAACTTTTCTAGAAATTTCTTTTAATTTCTAGTTATTTAATTAGTTAAATTAGTTTAATTTCTTGTGCTAATTTATTTCCATATCATATGATTCCACATTTATGAATTCTATATACCATCTGGTAGCACATTAATTCTAGTTTAATCTAAAATTACTCCCGTCCGAAACCTCAAATGTTTCGACGATCGATTTTGCGAAAAACCGAAATAATTGGCGAAAAAAATTCCAATTACCCTCAAATGGCCCAAAATAA
This sequence comes from Salvia splendens, assembly GCF_004379255.2. NCBI lineage: Eukaryota > Viridiplantae > Streptophyta > Magnoliopsida > Lamiales > Lamiaceae > Salvia > Salvia splendens. Next base: position 41,549,906 of record NC_056036.1, on the reverse strand, counting down.
TTCCTCACATTATTTACAATTATTCTAGGCCATGATTTATAATTTATAAAATTATTAGCCCTTAGCTTCGATTTATGATTTTACACGGACAAAAGAAATTACCGAAAATTGACTAATCGGCATTTCGTATCAAATTTATACCTTACGGTTTAACTTAACTACTATTCCTCACCACATATCCAAACCTTTCATCGAGCCCTATAATTGGGGATGTTACAACAACGTTTCATAAAGTTTCCTTATTATTAGTGTACCGACTGAAATTAAGGGACACAAAAAGAAGCGTTCGGAAAAAACAAAAGATTAAGATAATTTATTCTCAACTTATGGACACACTTCTACATCCTAAATTATGATTATTTTTAAAAGATTTCAAATGCAAGTAATTGCGTCTCAATTTGTATGTCCTAAAAAGATAAGTTTTTTACAGTTATGTGTTCACACACTGTGGAAGGGTGTTGAGCATACGAAGGTTGCATGTATGAGTGCTTGCGCAAGCTAATTTGTGGTCAAACAAAGGGTGTGACATGAATTTAATTTTTTACAATTCAAATATTAGATTTTTCATATATTTTGTTTTTATTCTTATTTTTCATCTATAAGTACTCTCATTCTCCATTTTTTTACTTATTTTAGTTATGAAATTTTTGTTGATTTAATTAAATTTTAGTATTTTTTTGTTTATTCTTAAATCAATTTAATGGAAAATTATTAGTACTATATGAGGAATAACTAGAGAATACAGTTGATAAGGCTCGTTTCATGCATTAGTTTTAGATCTAAACTCTGTGTTTTCTGGCTCGTTTCATGCATTGGTTTTAGATCTAAACTTTTTGTTTTCGGTGCACTAATGTATGTTTCTAAGTTCAGGTTCGTAATAAATCTGCCGGACTCAGGAGTTTGTGCTAATTGACCTGGCAGATGTAAAAGAAATGAATTTTGAAGTGAAATGACTGGAGTCGTCGCTCGGACCTAGAAGAATCAGGAAGTTGGCGACACGAGCAGAATGGAGCAAGAGCAGACTTTAAAAAAAGATCCTATTCAGGGGCACAAGTGTCAATTCACCAAGAAGATGCCCTAGGGATCAGAGCCTTACCTGTATAAAGAGCTCAACATTGAAGAAGGAGGGGATATACTTTTTGGAGATCACTTTTTAGGAGGCTCCTAGCTCACTCACTTAGCTCTACACTTCAGAAACACATTTTAGTTGTTGCGCACTTGGAGATGGGGTGTTTTCCAGCTACCGTGGTGGTTCTAGTTTATTTGCTGCTGTGTAACACCACCTTGCGAAGGCGACGAAATAATATTTTACATTTGCTTTGTTTAGTTCTCTTTCCATTTCAAGTACTCGTTGGTTTTTGTGCAGTAATTTATGTCTCTTGCTTAGATTTGTTGGAATCAAGCTTACTTTTATATATTATGGAAGTTTTTGTTGGATTTTGTTGGATCTCGTGAAGTTGATGCTTGTTTGTTGCTTTTCTTTTTCGTATTTGTTGTTTGTTGGATGTTTGGAGTTGGGTTCTATTGGTTTGTTGTTGGAATTGTTGGATCTGATTATGGGGAAGTTGGGATTTTGGAGAATCGTGATGGATCTGGAGTTTGCTGTTTGAATTCTGCATGATTATGGTTGTTTACTGTTGTTCTCGTATCTGCTAGGCCCAGTAGTTTAGTTCTGTTGCGTTTAGTCTTAAATTCTTGTTTAAGTTCAGATCTGGAACTTGCTCTGTTTTCATGGTGATTTATGCTCTGTTTTATTCTATTTTTCCGTTGGATTCCTGAAGAAGATGAAGTTTGTTAGTAGTTATGATCAAATCTGCAATATGTCTATTCTCTCTGCTTGTCCTTTTACTTTTCTGCAGCTTTTCAGCACCTGGCTAGTTAGGGAAATTGGTCCCCACGTTCTGTGCTAGTCTGTTCGGTCATTTTAGGAAAGTCAGTATAGTCTCCAATTCGTTGATTTGTCTCTCAAGTTGATTTTACATTTTGAGTCATGCATGTGCTGTACGTACCCGTTTCCTGGACCCAGTAGATAGAGTAGTTAGCTTTCATTTCCTAAGTCCAGTAGTTTAAAATTCTCGACCCACTTGTTGTGTGGTAGCAGCCAACCCCTCCCAAAACCCTCCAAATGCATGCTAACTCATCCGTCCTCGTGGGATCGATCATTTGCTTCTCTATACTAGCCAATAGTGTAGTGGGTTGAGGTTTTGAAGCGGAAAAGTGTGTGTCCAACGACCGAATTCTGAAGGTTCCATGATCTCCTAGACCCTGTGATCTAACGAATCCTCTGGACCTAGGGTTTGAGATATATCAATAGCACGACATAATTCTACTACTTCAACAGTATAGGAGTAGGTGAATAGTGTAACTGTTCAACTTCGTAGTGCTCAAGGATTGTGGATAATGCTTCAAAGTACGTGAATAATGTCGTATTCAACTTCTTAGTGTACAATGGTTAGAGAAGCTCTAAGATGGTGAGTGTTTTCGTGACGAAGGTAAAAGATGACTGAGACGTATGAATAGTGTAAGTGATTTGACACGATATTATTGTCATTGTGGATTACCTAATTAAATTTTGGGACTAGATCTTGTACAGACATTTGGGATACTTTCAATTTTTTTATTTCTTTTAATTAATTAATTATTAGGTAGTTATTGATGCTTAATAAATTCCAGTTGAAAACTTGCAAATTCTAATTAGTAATTTTATTAATTCTTAATTGAGGATTAATAAACTCTTAATGAACATAACTAAACCCTAATCATCCTTAATTAATTACATATTGAAATTTAATATTAATTGCGGACGTGGCCAAGAGTTTTTGTGTAGATCCCCAATTCCTTTTGTCTCGTCGGTTGAGCCCCAGAATTGTAAACTAAATAATGACATAAGTTGAGAGGGGATAAATGAGTATATTTAATTTTAAATATTTGGGAAAGAAAGAGGTGGTGATATTTAGTTAGGCAAAATGTAGGTGAGAGTACGATGATTGAATGTTATGGATACTGTATAAATATCCTTGTCTAACATTATTAATGCCAAGACCATTTCCCAGCCAAGAAGAGTACATATTTTTATTACATTTGCAGATGTAATAAATATAGATTTTAATGTCACTTAATTTTTCCAGTACAATTCTTCAAATATCTTGGAACTACTCATCTTAATTTGACTCAACACATGGTGCAAACTGCAAAATAATAAAAGTAATGAAAACGAAATTTCTGAATTTGAGTTTCTTTAGAGATTCCTGACAATATTATGTCACGGTTATTAGAATAAAAGGAGTATTATAGTATCTACTATTTTACAAAAAAAATCATCTGATTATCTTTCCCCTTTGCTATTTTAAAAGATGTATATACAAATTCACCTATCTTCACCATGTCAAGACACCGACTATCACATTCTTGGCTAATTGTCGTCTTTACAATATGGACTACTATCTCGTTGATGATCTATCTAAAGTGGTCGGAGTTCGTGAAATCAATTATGTGTCCCTTACAGTGCCAACACGTGTATTATTTTTCTCAAGTGCAAAAGGCGACGTATGGGAAAGGATGTTGATTGTGTTTTTAGTGTACTCCAATCATGTTAGGCGATCATGAAAGGTCCAACGTGTATGCAGTGTTGGTCATGCATTGCGGACGTCATGTATGCATATATTATCCAACATAAATTGTAATCGAGGATAAAAGAAACATATTGATGATGAAGTCACATCTAGCTCGGCAACTGTATGTGGCAACCCATCTCAAGGTTAATTTTTTTTTATTATAGTCCATTGTTGATCTTGATTCGAGAAATCAAGCTCTTATAATTTAATTATGGCGATGAATTTCAACATCCAGCCTAACAATTATTGAAAAAAAATTCGGGTCTAACAAATGCTATATATGCTGTAATGTTCAAAAAATTGCAAATTGTTTTGATGGGAAATTAGGCCAAAATATGTGATTTAAAAAATAATTCTCCCTTCATAGATTTAAATAAAATTCCATTTGTGACTTTAGATTGTTTTAATTTTTAGTATGTAATTTTTAAAAGAAGTAAGAAAAGATACGAGTGGGACGAGATTGTTGCTGATTAAGAGGATGCAACAACTATCTTTTTTTGGAAGTGATTTATTTGGAAGTCAAAGTAAAATGGAATGGTGGAAATGAATTAAAAAGAGTAAGGGTTGAAATGAAAGGTATGGCAATTAATGTAACCATTTGTATCGATGCCCTAATTCAGGAAATAGTGTAATCTTCATAAAATTCATGCTCGGTTTGATTTTCTTGTTTTTAAGAATATTAGAAATGTTTCCCCTTATCCCGGTGATGGATCCAAGATTTGAAATTCGTGGGGTCGAAACGGAGGAAGTACTATATAATATAGAAAATAACATGAACAATAGAAAGAAGTATGAATATGTAGAAATTTAAAAAAAAAGAGTAATAGTATAAAATAGAGAGAAAGGTTAGGGTAGAGACTAGAGACACAGCTGCTATAGGATCGAATACCGATTAATGACCCCCGAACCCCACCTAGATTTGTTCATGCTTTAGCTCGTGACCATAGTGACTTGAACTTCTGATTTATTAATTATAATTTCGCTGTTTTACCAGAACCCCTAAACCCCACCTATATTTGTTCGTGACCACAGTAACTCGAATTTCTGATTTATTAATTGAAATTAAAATATTTTACCAATTAAATTATGCTTTATCATTCAATTCGATTTTTATGCAAAGAAAAATGGTTTTCCACGTAACATTGAAATTTAATGTACTACTTCGTCAAATCGTATCTTAGCCCCTAATCCCTATCAAACTTTTTTGGCATTTCACATTACTTTTCATGATGAAAGTTAGGCAAATATTTTGTTACTTTTCCACCATTGTAGCATAACTACTACTTGGAACGGAATTCAAAACAATTTTCTCGATAAGTTGTCCCCTTCATTTAAGGTAACATCAATCCAAAGCTTACCAAAATTTATAAAAAAAAAATGAAGTCAATCAAGATATTGGGACAATAAATTACCCAATATTTCTAGGAGTAATTCAATATTTCTATGAGAAGAAAAGAATTAGGTTGATGCATATTCTATTGTGGTAGACCATTAATGAACATAATATATATGCTATCGACTAATTGTGAAATTGGTTCAATACATTCCACAATTTGGTACGGAATATGCAAAAAAGTACAAATATGACAAAATGTTGATAATATAAGACAAAATTTAATTGGGCACAACATAACAAAATAAGGCTATGTGATCTGTATTACTATAGACCCTACTAAGTTATTTTTCAATTTTTGTTTTCGCATTAATCAAATTAATTCAACTTTTATTTAAATTATTATGCAAAATTTTCTATATCACAAATTGATATGAGTAATTAGAAACATTAATAAGACTTGAGGAAGAAACTACAAAACAAAGAGGATTCTTGCCTTCTTGGAAGTAGTTGCTGAAGCCCACGTCCAAAATTAATTAGCATTTAATTTCAATAATCAAGTATAACCAAAATTAATTAAGCATGTGGGAGGTGAACTATATAAAAAATCTATCTCTAAATTAAAGCAAATCAAGGGAAATTTACTTACCTTAAAAAACCACAAATTGATCAATATTTTAACTTTTTCAACGAAGCACAGCTCAATTGGTACAATATTTCCTCTACATCCACTAATACGGGTTCAAATCAACTCAAATGCGTAAGCGGGAATTGTGTGAGTTGTAATTAAAGAAAAAACTATAAAGTCAGTAACTAGTTTCATTTTTTTTTATCTATTAGAACTTTTTTTTACTTAATTTCTGTCGATTTTTTGTTGTTGTTGATAGATCACAATCAATGTCAAGTATTTTACTGTTAAATACAATTTGATCACATTGGAATTATTAACCAAAAATGACTTTCCTCCCACTTCCCTAATAAATTTCACCTACCAAGAACCAACAACCTTTTCTTCTTTAAAAGTAGGCCTGTCAAAATGGATATCAGGTATTGGATATCCGATATCCGAACCCGAAAATATCGGATAATTGGATACCCGAAACCCGATTTTGGATATCAGGTATTGAATACCCGATATCCGAGCCCGAAAATATCGGATAATTGGATACCCGAAATCCAAAAAATTGGGTTTTGGATCGGGATCGGGTATTGAGAATTTTGAATTTTCGGGTATCGGGGATCAGGTATACCCGAATTATCCATTTTTTTTAAAAAAAATCACAAATTATTATTCTGAGGTTAGGGCACCCGCAATGGGGTGCCCGATGGCGTCCATCGTCCTCGGGCGCGGACGATGCCCACATTGTGGGTGCCCGCCATCGTCCGCGCCATTGTGGGCGACGCGGACGATGACACGCATTTTACTTAAAAAATGCGTTTGCCGGGGATCAAACTCGGGTCTATTGCTTGGAATGCAATAATCCAAACCGTTGAACTACAAACAATAGTTGAGATAACTTGAAAACTAAATTGTTTTATACATTTATTAAGATGATAATGTGATAAAAAATGATAATTTATGATTAAAAAGTAGAATTCGGTGAAACGAGAATTTGCTTCTTCGAGTTATTTAGATGATTATGTTGTGTGATTGAAATGAAGGTTTTTTATAAATGTATTAATTTTTAATTCGTATTGTAATTTATGAGTAATTTTTATAAATGTATTAATTTTTAATCAATGCAATCTTCGCTCTTTTTAGTTACTCGTTGTGTTTTTTAATTAGTTTGCATTACATATTTGAAAACATTTAAATTAATTAACAAAATAATAGTAAACATATAGGGCGCGTCATAGGCCGCGCCTTAGGGCGCCACATTGTAGGTGAGGGTAGGAGGATAAAACTGATGACGTGGTGCGCCTTAGGGCGCCCCATTACTAATGGCCTTATATACCCTTTGACCAGTTTAGTGCTTGCCTTTGCTAAATATGATAATTAGATACATGTGTAGGCCATTTATATATATTTTAAAATTAAATGGCTTTTAGGTATGCATATGCGCTTCAAGTTCAATTGTGGAAAATTAAGCCATATCAAATTAAGTTTAAGAGTTTTGATGTTTGAGATGCCATATAGTTCTATAAAACTAAACGTGATATGATTCAAGATACTTTTGCTTATATATGGCACGGTTATGGTTTTCAAGTTTTTTATATTTGAATTAATTTAAATTTATAGTGAATTCAAGTTCTAATTTTTAAAACAAAATATGGTGTATTCGGTAATTACTATAGTTCAATAATAGTACTCCATTTGCATATATTAATAATCAAGATTCGAATAGTATCGCGACACAAAATTTGCAACTATCAAATTAAATACGTAAAATCTTACCAATCCAGCCATATCATTATTGGGGAGTAATGAATCAATTGTTACATATTCAATTAAGTCGTTACGGGAAATTATTGGCTGGAATAATTATTTAATCAATAAACATGTTCAGTGATTATAGTTAATTTTTAAAAAAAATCAAAAATCAAAATCACAATCGGGACCGGATACCCGAAATCAAATTCGGGACGGATATCAGGTATTGGATTTTAGGAATTTCGGGATCGGGTACCCGAAAATTTTGGATCGGGTATCCGCGGATACCCGATTTGACAGGCATATTTAAAAGTAACAAAATGTTTACCAATGTATAGAATCATATTAACCGTGTTCAAATCACTGTGTGTGTGTGTGAGAGAGAGGATTAGTGTTAAGTTGCTTAATTTCTCTGCAACTTTTCTTTTTGTGAGGATCTTGCTTGATTGTATACGAAGAAGGACCACAAAAAAGGTTTACGAATAATTGTTAGGAGTATTTTTCAACTAACAATTATACTTATTCCTGACTTCCTGTCGAAAATGGGAATACAAATCGAAAAGAAATGAAGAACAAAACTTTTAATTTCCACCGGCTAAACTAAAGTTGTTTAACAAAAAAAATATAATATAAAAACAATTTATATGGTTATAAAACAACTGGAAATTACTAATTTATGTTATTAAGTAACTATTACCAAATCGCACTAAACAACCAAAAAAATCACAAAGTTTGATCAATTTATGGTTAAATCAAAATAGACCCATTATTTTTTAACTGACACTTTTTTCAAATGTCCAACACATTCAACTTGGTAGAAATTATGTACAACCTGACAGACAAAAAAAATACTATGTAGACAAAACGTTCGGTTACTTAAACAACATCGTTTAGTATACACAGTCCGAGACATTTACTTCCTGGGTCGTTTTTATACGTGCATTAGCTTGGTATATCTTCTTGGCTTCGAACTTTTTGTACGACATCAAAAAATTACTAACTTTTATGTTTTCATTATAAATGACAAAAAGGTGGAGTAATTCTATAAGCTATTTCAATCTCTAAATGCTTTATTGTTCTAGTTTACTTTGATGCAAGAAATGTGTATCCAAAAATAAACAATAATTACTACATAAAAACAGCAATTATGTTATTTTTTCAATAGTTGTATACTAATTATAGCAAATTGTATTTTAAGCATTCTAATTAAGACATGTTTCATTCCTAATCCCTCCATCTACCACATGTGTACAGCTAATTTTATTACCCAATAAGATAAAAGCAAAGTCATTTGTCACGTAAAACCATGTCTTAACCAAACAAAATAACAAATGATAGCATCATAGTTATCATCTTAAAATTAAAAGAGAAATAAATAGAAAGAGGAAACTAAGGCATTGTTCAGTTATGTAGCAACAGATGATTAATTGTTAATTTTTGCGTATTATTTGATGGATCAAGTATAATTCTGTTTCTTCTTAAACTGCATAAATGGAATGTCCCATGCAAAGGGAACTACTAAAATTATCTAATTATTTCATGATGAAATGACTAACTATACTTAAGGAGTAGTTTATTATTATTATTATTATTATTATTATTATTATTATTATTATTATTATTATTATTATTTATTTTATTTCATGTCGGAGAAGATATAATAAATTTAGTGTAATGTAATTTAAGAGGACGTTCTTAATTTATTTTTAATTTGTGGAATATAAAATTACTTTGAACGTATAATATGTTTAGGTATATCATAAACCTTAGTAGTATAATTCTAGCAATTTATATTGCCTATTAAAGGCGAACATGTTTCGAATTTATTTGATTTTAATTAATTTGTTGTTAAGTGAGCTTTTTTTGTTGCGAAGCGACATGGAAAATTTGTTAATTTGTTTGACTTACGTTATGGAAAAGGTTTTTGCCTAAACTTATTTTGTAATTGCAACTAACAAGTATTTATTTGACATGAGTTTTGTGATTGCTATAGTTTGGAACTTCTCATTTGAATTGAAATGCGTGACATCATTTATCTCTAGTGGACGGTGAAAATGTATCTTTTTCCTATTTACATAAAAATACATAGTAGTATTTTTAAGGGTAACTAGACTAGACCTTGAGGCTTGAACTATAATTGACTTTACATAAAAATACCTTGCGTAGCAATTTTTAGGCCTTGGAATTTTAAAATCGTTTTATATGTCATGTCATTTAGAAATGAAAATTATAAAGCCCACGATTTAGGGTTTAGTTAAATACTTTCTTTAATAAAATGAGTATAATTAATTAGGGATTAAAATATTTAACTTTTTCCTCATATTTCGATGTTATAGAAGTTCTTGATTGCAAATACTAGTACGAGTAATATTTTGTGATTAATTAAGAAAATATATGTCGCTATAATACCAAATGCCTACACATATATAATCACTACAATTAATGTCACAAACTTAATACATTCATATATTTTCATCAATCAATATTTAAACCGAAAAAAACGAAATACGGAGTTCTAAAATTTTCATTTCCCTATATGCTAAAAACTCTAAAATATCAAATCAATATTATAAATATCGAAATTGAAACACGAACTCACTTTGTCAACACCATTATGGCACCCACAATGGGGCGCCCGATGGCGTCCATCGTCCTTGGGCGCGGACGATGGCACGCATTTTACTTAAAAAAATGCATTTGCCGAGGTTCAAACCCGGGTCTATTGCTTGGAAGGCAATAATCCTAACCATTGGGCTACATACACTAGTTGAGATATCTTGAAAACTAAATTGTTTTATACATTTATTAAGATGAAAATGTGATAAAAATTAATTTTTATAAAATGTATGTAATTTTTATAACATGAATTTTTCTAATTTTAAATCCAATTACATTACTAATAATGTGACTCTACTCTTGACTAACTCATAAGCATATAAACATTAATTTTTATAAATGTATTAATTTTTTTAAATGAAATGGAGTTTTTTCCCAATTTTTATAGTTATTTAAATATTTAAATAAAAGAAAATGCATAGGGCGCTCTTTAAGGCGTCCCACTGCAGGTGGGGGTATGAAGATAAAACTGATGACGTGGCGCGCCGCCTTAGGGCGCCCCACTGCTAATGGCCTTAATTGAAAACATTAAAATGAGTGTGTAAAAATACCTAACATGGCCTAAATATCAAGTACCACTAAAATCTCAAAATCCAAATATAATTAAATTAGTGAAAGGAAACAAAAAAATATTCCCATCTCCACCCAAAAAACACAAGTGAATATCCTCTCCCTCCTAAGCTCGACACGTGGCACATTGCATCGTTATTACTCTCCAGTTTTAAGGTTTCCCTCTCCAAATAACAGGTCCCATTTCCCACCTCATCCATCTTGTCTGCTTTTCCATCACCCCCATTTCCCACCGTCCGATCAAAACCTAAATCCATAGCTGTAAACTCCCCAGCTTTCACCATGGACCACCCTCACAAAATTGAAAATTGAAAATTGAAAATAAAATAATACAGTGTATGTATGTATGTACGTACATACATACCTTTCAAAATATCAAATTCCTTAGTTTAATTCGCTTAAAAATCCAATCTTTTGACCTTTTCATGTGTGTGTATGCATGTGGGAGAGTTATAAAGGAGGTGGGACTGTGTACTAGAGAGAGAAAGAGAGAAAGATTGGGTTTTTATTCAAGGGTTTTTATTTTGTTTTCAGTTTTGTGATTGAGAGATGGGGAGAGGGAGAGTTGAGCTGAAGAGAATAGAGAACAAGATCAACAGGCAGGTGACTTTTGCAAAACGGAGGAATGGGCTTTTGAAGAAAGCTTATGAGCTTTCGGTTCTATGCGATGCTGAGGTTGCTCTGATTATCTTCTCCAATAGAGGAAAGCTGTACGAGTTTTGCAGTAGCTCTAGGTATAATTTTATAACACCAAACACAGCCCCTTCATCTCTCTGCACTTGCAACGCCTATATCCATGCCTAAAAATCCAATCTTTTTTTCAATTGCAAAAGCAGCCTGTCTTTTTTCTTTCTTTTTTTTTCCTTTGCCGTTTCAGTGAATGTTTTTGAGGTCTATAGGGCTCTGTGCTTGTGGGTTTTGTTAGATCTGCAAGAGGAAACCATGAAAAGAAGATCATTTCTTTATTTGTGTTCAGTTTTCCTGCTCCTTGTGTTGTGATGTGCTAACTAAGCCCCCCTTTCCCTCTCCCTCTCTTGTAAAAATCACTTCTTTTGCTTGTGATTTGTGTCTTGGAGAGAGAAACACTCTGATCTAGATGTGATTTTATTGATGCAAAAATCAGTTCTTTCTTTTTTTCCTTTCTGGTTTTGTTTAGCCTCTTGTGTTGTCATGAGGAGAGATTTAATTCTACTTTCATCTTTCCTACAAATTAAATGAGTGAGGAATGGCATAATATGTGGTGATTCCTTTTCGAATTCCCACAAATCAATCTTTTTTCCTTTCCTTCTTTCCCTTACCATCTGGTTTTGTTTGTCTCTTGTATAGTCATTCATGATGAGAGATTTAATTCTAATTTCATGATGAGTGTGGGATTTCAATTTTCTAGGGTTTGTGTGTTGAATCTTTATCTTGCTTTTTTCCTGTTTGTGTTTTCTCTTCATGGAGAATTCTCAAATTTTACCCTTTTTTTAACTTGGAAGCATCATTCAATGATCTTCCAACACAAGAAAGAATGAATCTTTCAGATTCTTGAATTACAAAATTTTACCAAAAAAAGGAAGTATATTACAAACATGATTAAGCTGAGAGAGATCATCAGGTCTGAGAAATCTCCACCTCTTTCTGTAATGTGTTTGTAAAATCCCCCTTTTTTGTAATTTTCTTTGTGGATCTTCCATACCTAGGGTTTTATTTTGTAAGCTGAGAAATCATTGCCAAGTAAGAAAAAAAAAATTAAATTACTGCATCTCACAGGATATAGTACTTCACTCTCATCTTTCCCATCATCTCAGATCTTTTGCTCTCTTTAAATTTTTCAAGCAAAGCTCCAAGAAAATTCTGCAAAATGTCATCTTTTTGGTTTTTGGACACTTGTTTGGATCAAAACAGGCTTATATCCAGTTATTTGGATGTGTTATCTCATGATTAAGAATTATTGTACTTTATTTAATTTTTTAGGCTGTGTCACTTTTCATCTTGCAGAATTCTATTCCTGACAAGTTGCTTCATTTTTCCTTATGGACAATGGATTATACTCCAAAACTCAGATATCTCTAATATTTTAAGGCCAAATCAAGGCTCTCCCTTTTTGTACTCCATTTGATTAGACTGATTAATCACATTTACTTGATTTCATTTTAAAATTTGTATAGTACATTGGCTGAAAATGTTGTTGGTTATGACATTAGCAGCATGCTCAAGACATTGGAAAGGTATCAGAAGTGCAACTATGGAGCTCCAGACACAAGTGTATCCACAAGAGAGGCACTGGTACTATATACATATCCCTTCACCCTCTTCGTATATGTGTCTCGTTATGTTTCGAAAGCTTAATCAAGCCGAAGATGACTCGACCTCAAATTTATTATTTAGACATTTAGAAAGGAATTGTCTTATCAACTGAAATGCTTAAATGACTTAGAGCTAATGTTCTTGTTCAGCTTAGGGATTTTTCTGCAAATAAACCATGTGAAAATGTAGTCAATTTTGAATTAAAAAAATGCACATTAATTGGTAATTAAATTTATTAACTTTTGTTGAGTAGTTTGGTACTACTATTAAGAGTTTTTCTTAGTGGAGTCCCATATATTCTAGTATTTAGTAGAGTATTATTATTTATTACTTCTATTATTAAGAGTCTTTTGTTATTACTAGAGTCTACAAATCAGAGTTACAATTTAAAGATTAAGTCAAGTAATTGAAGTCAACCAACATTTATCATATTTGAAAAGGAATTAGAAAGAAATTGTTCAATCCTCTTATCTTGATTTCTAGAACTGGAATCATGATGCATATAGGTATTCCAAATTTTCAATCTTGAAATTTCGAATTGCAAAAGATATTAAGAGTGATCATGAATTCTCATGGATCTAATTCAATTTGGTTAGATCTTTCACTCACATTTTTTTCACCAAGCCATCAATTTTTTTAAAGTATTTCCTCGTAGCACTCAAAAGTAATTTTCTACACCTTTAAAATGTAAAATACAAAGCAGAGTCCTAGAACTTGACTCAATGTATAATACAAAGCTCTATTTATAAGAAATCAGCAAAAGGGAGTCCTAACTTGAATCAAAACTCTAAAAGATAGTAATAAAAGATAGTAATAGTATCTACTATCATTAATAATTTCAAAAACACTAATTCAAACATAAGTGTTTATTTGGGTACCAAAAAGCCTAAAACCCACTTTAGTCACACTACTACTAGGAGATGAACAAACCAATGACTCCTTAAAACACTCTGCTTCTTCCTCTTCATCTTCAACCACTTCACCAAAACCCCCCTCTTTCTCAGCCACATCAATCACAATAAACCTCCTCCCCAATCTCCGCCCGGCCTTCCGACTCTCATACAAGTAGAACGCGACACTATCGTTCGACCTCAGCCCCTTGGCCTTCACGAACCGGCTCCACCCCCTCGTAAACACATAGCTCTGGCTACTCTTCCAGTAGCAGTACCTGAACTTCCACACCCGCATCGCCCTATCATAAAACTCGAGCTGCACCTGCTCCTCCTCCGGCACCCCCGGGAAGTACTTCACCGCGTACCTCTTCGGGATCACCAGCCGGTTCAGCTTCCCCACGTCGCTCGGTGTCAGCTCCTTCTGGAACAGCAACATGCTCGAGAACTCCCCGTCTCCGTCAATCGAGGAATCAAACCCTAACCCTAACCCTAATTGAAACCCTAACCCTAACCCTAATTTTTCATCCCCCTCAGGGCTGGCTAAAAATTCCGAAAACTTCGTCGAATACGACCCGTCCCGGATCATGTTCAGCATGGAATCCGTGCTGAGCCCGCTCTGGAACTTCAATTCCAGAGGGGCGAGGATCGTCGGAGGGAAATTCCGGTGTGAATCTCCGCTCCGGAGCTTCATCGCCGCGCTGTCGTACGCCATCGCGGCCGACGCCTCGGACTTAAACGTCCCGAGCCAGATACGCTGGTGGTTCGCGTAAATCTGCGCCCCCCAATGCCCGGTCTGCTGCGGAACAACGCCCTTGAACCGCTCGGTCGACCTCGGCCGCGACCCCGGAAAATTGGCCGATTCCGACGACTCCTCTCCTAGCTTTGTATGCGAAATCATGCTAATTTCTTCCATTCAGATTAAACAAATGGATCAAGGCGGCAGATGATATATATAAACTGAGCAATTGGAGAGATTAAGGGAGGGAGATATGCCAATCAAATATTTGTTTGATTTTGAAGAGAAGGGAAGGTTTGGTATTAATGGAAAGTTGCTAGAGTAAATAATGGTAGTCATGTTAATTGAATCCTTAATTAAGGAAAGGGTTATTGTAATAACTTCGATTGTTTCCATTTCTGGGATTTAATTAGGTTTTATCAGAATCTGGGCTTAGTTTTTGTTTCGTATATGCTTGGGTGTATTTATGATCATTATACCGTATTTTTTTGTTTTTTTATATCTTTTTTCGTATTTAATTTATCATCTGATTATCTGATTAGACATATGCTAATAAATCGACTTGGGATAACAATGAATAATATCACGCTGAATTTATATGATTAGGTACTTTTATTTTATTACAACACTTCAATAATGATTTTGATAAAGTGAATAATTTCATAACAAAAAAATAAAATATACTCACCAATTTAAATTTAATATACTCCATATACTTTAGATTTATCTATTAATTAGAATTCCAAAACTTGGTTTGACTTATTGAAAAGTTTTAACTTTTCATTTTTATTTTACAAGTCTCAAAAATTAGGTTTTTTAGCATATGAAGAGAAGGTTCATTATTCTCATTTAATATTGTATGATTAATCATTTTCTTTAATATTCTTTGAATCTCTATATTTGTTCACTCTCATTCATGTATCAAGGATATCAACAAAATATGATGCTTGACAGTGAAGAGTTGGAAATTCTGCCAAGAATTTGTTTTTCCAATTTTGTATCTAGTTTAAGTTGATAATTATAGTTATGTAGAATAATTTTGACATGATAATAACAGGAACTGAGCAGCCAGCAAGAGTATTTGAAGCTTAAAGCACGCTACGAGGCCCTACAACGCACCCAAAGGTTCGTAATAAACTGACATGATCATGTATATATATAAGAGAGATGTGAAGAGGTGATGAATTAGTATATATGCATTTATGGTCAGGAACCTTCTTGGTGAAGATCTTGGCCCTTTGAACAGCAAGGAGCTCGAATCACTCGAAAGACAGCTTGATATGTCACTCAAGCAGATCAGATCAACACGGGTAACATATCGAAAAATATGACAATGTAATAATCCCTTTTCTTCTTACACACATTTATACATTCTTGCAGACACAAGCAATGCTGGACACACTCCAAGATCTTCAGAACAAGGTTTCTAAACTCATCCACTTCAATCTGTGTTTCGAAAAAATCACTGCTTTAGTATCTTATTTTGGTTTCTTGCATGGTTAGGAGCATGCCCTCAATGAAGCTAACAAGAGTTTGAAACAACGGGTATGCGTATTCGTTTAGGGCTTAAAAACATACTTTTTCATAAAAAAATGCAATCTTTTTCCAACCCTTTTCAGCATCCATCATTAAAATGTGGTGTAAGAGAGCATTTAGAAGATTCTTTGAGTGTTTTTGGTAGTGGAATTGTTGGAGTGATGTTGGTGTGTTTGTTTTTAGTTGATGGAGGGGAATCAGATGAACTTGACTTGGAACCAAAATCCTCAAGATGTTGGCTATGGAACACAACCCCAACACCACCAGCCTCAAGCTGATGGATTTTTTCATCCCTTGGATTGTGAACCAACTCTTCAAATTGGGTATGATCTTATTCAATACTACTACTACTATACAACATGGTTACAAAATTCTTGAAATAAATGCAAAATTTGAAATCTTGGTGGGATGTTTTCAGGTACCATACTGATCCAATAACAGGTGCATCAGCAGGGCCTAGTGTGAATAACTACATATCCGGGTGGCTGCCGTGATGACTGATGATTAGTGTTTCGAAGACCAGGCTTCCGACTCCGGTCTGAAGTTTGGTCTCTCATAAAAACTCAATCTTTTTAATTTTATGTGTGTTATTTTCATAAAAGCAAACATGTTTAACTTTGATCAGATATTGGTATTGTCATTTTCTAATCTGTTGGAGAATTGGAACTAGTATTGTAAGTCGCATGACTCTGTTTGTGGAATTTGCCTCTTGCTTTCTATGCATTGGGTAAAGAAAATCTTTCATGTTATCATCTTCAAATCTTAGAGCATCCACATCCGTGCTCAAATCTTAGAGCATCCACATCTGTGCTCTTGCCAGCGAGCACGGATGTAGGCCCGGCCTCACTTTTTCTGCATGTTCTTAGGCAAGAGTACAACACTCACATCTGTGCTCTTCCGCAAGGACGAACACAAGGGTCCCACCATTCTATTATTCAATTTAAATAAAAACATTTCCACAAAATTAAAATTCATTAAAAATACCCGGAATAATTTTACAAATTACAATAAAATTAAAAATTACATAATTAAATTCCTAAAAAATAAAAATTACATAATTAAAATCCTAAAAAATAAAAATTACATAATTAAAATCCTAAAAAATAAAAATTACATAATTAAAATCCTAAAAAATAAAAATTACATAATTTAACTACTAAAAATAAAAATTACACAATTTAAGCGCAAAAATGCCCCCGGTGAAGAGTAATCATCATCCGGCAATACCCCCAACGTTCTTTGAAGACCTCGTATCATCGCCACATGCGATCGAAGTTGCTCGGGGGTCATATTTGACTTATCGGCCAAATTGAGTTGGGTCAAAACCCCCCACAACAAGTTGGTGGGGGTTGAGGTGGCACATAGGGAGCGGGAGCGGGTTCGCGATCGGGGGCGGATGGAGTCGCGGCGCGACGGCGGTTGGCCGCCGCCTTCTTCCTTCCTTGCGGTCGGCGTTGGGAACCGCTCGGGCCGGCGTCGGGGCTACCCAAGTTAGCTCCGGCAAGTTGGCTAGCCACGCCTTCGGAGCCAGCGTCGGATAGGGATACCGACCTTGACCGTTTGAAGGAGCCACTAGAGGAGGATGTTACGCCTCCCCTATACTTCGGATGCGACCGCGTCTCCTGCCAAATGTTGATGCACTTGAACGGCTTGTAGTTCATGGATTGGTAGGTCGACAAAGCAGAACTGATGATGCCAACCTCGCTCCGGCCGCTCCCCGCCGACCGCTCTTCCTACCCTGGAACTTTTGGATTTCTTCGTTGGCTCTGTATATGGCGTTGCGCACCATACTCTCGTTGCGCTCGATTGTTCCAGTCGGCCAGTTTTCATTGTGATGCGCCACCAATAATGATCGCCGGATTGGTTCGTGCCAATCTCCGAATCTTCAGAGATTGACAAAAACGCTTTGAACAAGCTCCATCTCCGCCGGAGTGTACGGTGTGCAGACACCGCGAGTAGGAGGAGTCCGAGTTTGGGAGGGGCCGCTCGACCTCGCTCTAGGCTCGGGTGTCCACCCGTATTGCCCTTCGGGGGCATCTTGGTCGTCGATCGGGTAAGGCCGTAACCACCCGGAACTTCCGAACCTTGGGTTTGAGGAGAGGCCGAATATTCCGTTTCCGGACTTGGAATCTGTTGTGAACCGAACCAATCGGGCTTCCAACCGTGGGAGTTCGGGGGTGATCGCCGTGGCCGGACATTGTTTTGTTGTAAGAGTAAGAGTGAATGAAAGATTGGATGAGAATTGAGAATGGAAATGAGAGAATTTGAATGATAATTGTGTAGTGTGGTGTGAATTTTTGGTGTGGAAGTGGGGTATTTATAGATGAAAATGTGTATTTTTGGGGAAAAAATTGAAAAATAAATTAAAAGTGGGTAGAAAACGGATATAATTTTTTGGGAAGTGGGAATTTTTTTTATTTTTAATCGGATTTTTTAATTAAAATCTGATTTTTTTAAAAAAATAAATAAATTTCCAACGGCTATGCCGTTGGTCAATCACACGCTGCCACGTCGCCTGCTCGCTGGCACGGACGTGCTCGATGCATCGAGCAGCGCCGTGCCAGCGGCGCGAGCGCAGCGGCGGACATCGTCTCCGTGCCGCTGGCACGGACAGACGGACGCCGTCCTGCTCGCCGTTGTGGATGCTCTTGCAACCAAAAAGACTACCACTTTTCTTAGACTATGGAGGATAATAGGTACCTTCTTTGGTTGTATGTAAATAAATTTCTTCATATGATTTTTTCAAGCTCAGCTTAGCCTAGACATTACATTTGCCATCTTAATAGTACTTTGATCCATCATTTTAGTTGTATTTTTCGTAAGTTTTGAGAAAATGATCATTTGACTTTGTAGGATTAGTCTTGACTCTTGAGTGTATAAATGCATTATGAAAAAACAACTCATCACTAACAATTGAATGAAGAAATTAGTTTAACATTACTCTTTCATTAAATATAGAGATATTGTTTTGTCTCTCTGTGAACTAATATCGGCTTGTGGAATGTTAAACTTGTATTAAAAAATAATTGCTTATTTTTCGTAACTCTTATTGACTGAAAATTTGAGATGTAAATAAATTATTTAGAAAGATAAAAAGGCTATAGTTCATTTAGATATCCTTCTTTTCTTTATTCAACTATTATTCTCAGCCTCAGAATTCTCATGTATTTAGACAGATTGAGGTAATGGGCCCACCAATATATCTTCATGTAGTTTGATACTTCCTCCGTCCCGCACTACTTGCACTTATTTCCTTTCTGGGCGTCCCAAGTTATTTGCACTCTTTCCATTTTTAGTAACAATTTATACCTACAGCCGTAATTGTTGACTTTGTCTATCACTCATTTCTTAATCTCCGTGCCCAAAAGGAAATGTGCGAGTAGTGCGGGACGGAGGGAGTATTTTTGAGGTCCACTGATTTTAAAAGAATCAAAAATAAATATAAAGTTCTTTAATTCTCTTTATATTGAATTTACATAATGTATTAACAGGTTCTGATTAAAATACAATAATTCATATAATATGAATAAGATTCATTTTTAGTTTTTATATCATTAAAATCTATAATATTCATCACAATGTTCTATTGATTCATGGTCATGACAATCTTATAGGTGGCAATAAATTTCACTTTTAAAATTCATACATTTAGGCAAATTTCATACATGTTCAACACGAATTCATTGTTTGTAGTTTATAATTTAAAAGGAATTTGTAGTCTAAACCTTGTTGGACTTATTTTAGCCCAATAAAGTCAATTAGGATTTAATTTACTCCACATTATGTTTCGAGTCTTTTCCTTATGTTGTTCCCCTTTAATTTTGAGTTGATTATTAGTATTAGATCTTTTTGAATTGATAGAAATTTAAAAATTGTTTTATCGAGCATTTTTTGCTTATTCACGAGAACTTGAACATTTGAACCTTTTTTGTGTGTTTTAATAGTCAAATTTCGTACAATGTTTTTAGTGGTCCAAGATATACTACTAGTATTTAGGAATTGGATATTTCTTGATTGTGTATCAAAATGATATATAATATATTTGCGTTCAAATGGAAATGGAATAATCTTGTTGTAGCACTAAAATTATTGTTTAATAAGCGTTGACCATTTTAAAGACTAGTGATAAGCACGTTTTATTTTAATATCTAAATGTAGTACTTAACACGATTATTCATATTTGCGTGCTAGTCTACCAAAATCGAACCAGATTTGCCTAGTTGACAAGTTGAAAATCTATGATAATTATAATAAAATACTGTCGTTATTTCATTTACAAAAAATACATGGGTTATAGTATTATAATTTATATACCCTGATAAAAAGACATGAGTTCAATTCAAGCACCAAATAGAGCAATTTAATTTGTTTTTTAGTTAAATGCGTATCAACTAGGCCAGATGGACTCAATTCTTGTTGTCAGGATATAACTGTGAACATTTTGAAAAGATTTATTCTTGTTAATATACTTATAGGCTTTATAGCTATGAAATAAAAGTAAAATATCTAAACTTTGAAATGTTAAATGATACTATAAACAATTTTTACCCCACAAAGTTAAGATTGTTAATTGGATATTTTTATGTCTTGTATATTGGTGTAATGATCTGATAGGGACTCAACGTCCGCACGATGCAACCCGGACCAGTCCATGGAACGAGAGATGCACGGGATCGAAGCTCGCAAGATACAAATACTACGTCTCCATTTAGTTATGATTTGCATATCTTCCTACGATCCTTTCTATATCTTATGCAATCTTTTTATTTAATTATGTTGCTTTAGTTGCAAGATACTATTAGTCATGGAATTTTATAAATAATATAATTCCAAAGTATTTTGAGTCATTGAGAAATGAAGTATAAACTTATTCTCATTCCCGGTTCTGGCGGAAATCGCCCCCTAGCACCTCAACTATGGTTTATCTTGTTCTTCGTTTCGCTACAAATCGTTGGTGCTCTAGTCCGATAGATCAAGGGTCTATCAATTGGTGCTTCCATTGTTTATTCTTCCTCCATCACATCAAATTCTCTATTTTGTTTCCAACCGCACGCTAGATTTCTCCTCACACTCCACACTCACGAAACAATACTCCTATTTCCATGGTTTTTCTCGAGCAACGCGCTCTCTGCGATATCAGTGAGATGCTCATGGACTTACGTCGTGTAGTCCTTGCTCACGGTGAATTTCTAGCCAGGTTCGGACACCAAACATTGACCGAGGAGCCTCCGGACAGCCCTGACGAATGCTCACCTCCACATCAACCGTGGAATACTCGGCCAGTCACGGGACCTCAGCGGGGCTGGTCTCTTCCGCCATCGGTCACAACCGCACCGCTGGGTATCAAGCCCGAAGCCCTACCACGCCTCCGCCTCGAACCACCACGTTTTGACGGAGAACATGCCCTGGATTGGATCGGTAAGATCCAAAGGTACTATAACCACCACTACACACCGCTAGATGATAGTCTTTATCTTACACAATATTTATTCGATCATCCGGCATCAGATTGGAGGGAATATTGGGTGGAAACTAACAAAGGTAAGAGTTGGGAAGATTTCTTGTTGGCAGTTCATGACCGCTTTGCTCCGGAATTAAACGAGGATGAGAGTTTAGAAGCAAATAACAAGGAGGCATGTAAAGCGGGAGATATAGTCGTCAATCCTATATTTGATTCTGGAAATATTGTTGTCGAAGGTGGAGGTAGTGTTTTCAAAACCGCATCTGAGTCTGATCAGCCAGCTGAGACCGTCGCTATGAGGGAAATAAATGATGTTGATTCCCGCGATGACGATGACTTTCAGGGTGTGAATCGACATATTCGATGGGTTTCCGACGATATTAACCCCTTCAAACCCGCAGAGACTGGAGAATTGATGTATGATGGTACCTATTATCTAGATGACGGATTAGAGGTTGCACGCATGCTTCCGATATGCAATGCGCTTCCTCCCGTTGAGAACTTGGAGTGCCGAGAGAATTGTTTAGAGGTGGTCGTGGATGATGGACTAGTGGCTACTATTGTTTATGAGGAATCTCCTTCTACTGTGGAAGATGATGAATTAATACTTGATTTCGAACTCACAATTTCAAAGAGAAAAGATGTTGCACTTGTTCTTGATCCCAACTTGGCATCGAATGTTACTTCAGTTGTGTCGCAACGGGAGGTTGAAAGGGTTGGAATTGCAACGAACTCTGGATCTATATCAGGGATCACTATCGATGCCACATTTGATCGAGCAATGCTATTCCCCAAACAAGACTCAAATATCCTATTGCCATGTTACTGTGTCGATGCACCAATTGTGGAGAAATTCGGTTGGAAGGAGGTCCTTATGGGGTACAATAATAGCAATTATGGAAGGGCATCGATGCCTATTTTGAGAGTGAATTTGCTAACGAGCAAGGCTTTGGTCTCACACCAAAGTGTTGTTTCCTTCACCATGGATCAACATAGTCTACCACATTCAAAGTTGTTAACGTTGCAGCCAAGGGTGTTTGTGGATTATATTCCTCTAGACCTCGGAGCCCATTTTTCAACGGTGGCTAGAGAAGTAGGCCTAACGGACATGGGTTGTGCTTGGTTGATCGCGGTTTCGCTGTCTATGGAGGCACTGGAAGGTGTACTAGATGTGTTGGCTTGCATCCCATTGTTTGAGGATCTTGTTGATTTCAGAAGACTTCCATATTCTTCGACAAGGAGTACTGATTGGAAGAGAAGAGACGAGGCTTTCGTGTCCCCTCCGATAACAGATTTAACGTCCAATGGCATATTTATTGGTCATCCAGCTCATCTGCCCATCCATCTTGGGAGCCGACGGACTCACTGTTGCAGCATTTTCCTAACCTCCGCCTTGAGGGCAAGGCGATTTTCATCGGTGGGGGAGTTGATAGGGACTCAACGTCCGCACGATGCAACCCGGACCAGTCCATGGAACGAGAGATGCACGGGATCGAAGCTCGCAAGATACAAAGACTACATCTCCATTTAGTTATGATTTGCATATCTTCCTACGATCCTTTCTATATCTTGTGCAATCTTTTTATTTAATTATATTGCTTTAGTTGCAAGATACTATTAGTCATGGAATTCTATAAATAATAGAATTTCATAGTATTTTGAGTCATTGAGAAATACAGTATAAACTAATTATCATTCCCGGTTCTGGCGGAAATCGCCCCCTAGCACCTCAACTAGGGTTTATCTTATTCTTCGTTTCGCTACAAATCGCCCCCTAGCACCTCAACTAGGGTTTATCTTATTCTTCGTTTCGCTACAAATCGTTGGTGCTCTAGTCCGATAGATCAAGGGTCTATCATGATCTCAAATGTATGCAATGATATAATTGAAATCTATTGATGCTTATCGCTAGTATGATCTATAAGTATATGTAATTCCTAAAAAGGTTAAAGAGTGATCTCATATGTAATAGCGTCTGAGCTAATTCACAATACTCTTTTCTCCTTTCTTTCTAAGCTAATTGAGATGTGCTCCATATTTCTTGTTAGATAATTCTAAAATGGTTGAGTCATCTTCAAATTTAATAAAAACATTATCATCATCTTCCATCTTTACTCTCTTTTCATTTCTATTACTTAACTCTCTCTGCTTCTACTTAATTTTTAACACATCAATTTTTAAAGTCTGGTGCCTTCGTCTTGAGACACACGGAATATTTATTTGAGTCAATATCCAACCATTAGGCCATCCACAATAGCGCCTAGCGCACCGCTTAGCCGAGCGCCGGCGCTAGGCGATCTATTGCAACCGCCCAGCCAATTCCGGAATTAAAAATCGCCTAGCGCTCGGCGGTTCCGTGGCGCTAGGCGGTGCGCTGGGCGATCCGCTCGGCGCTATTGCAGCGTCCGGATCGCCTAGCGCACCGCCTAGCGCGAATTTTTTTTTTTCGAAACACTATATATACGCGTCTTGCACGTCATTTTCATTCGCATCACTTGTTTTAACGAGTACTCTCTCTATCTAAATTTCTATACAAGATCAACAACGGTAAATGGATCTCAACAACGAGCCTACTTCAGGGAGTAGCGGGTCTCAAGCTCAAACTCCCCCGGTCCCCGTGGGAAGTGGATGGAGTCAGATGCCACCATACTACAACATGTACCCGTGGCAGCAGATGATGCTCGAGATGCCAGCCGGGGGGAGTCCGCCGGGGTGGGCACCCGGGATGCAGATGATGCCCGGGGGTACAGGCGACGCAAGGGACGCCGGGGGGGTACCGGCGACGCAGTGGACGACGGGGGGATCCCCGGCGACACAGGGGACGCCGGGGTCGTGGCTCCCCAAAGAAGAAAAGCAAGGGGAAGAGGGTCGGCGAGTCCTCACAGTCGGGTGAGGACGACAGCTCGGTACAGAGGAGGTGGACGGATGCGGAGAACGTCGCGCTGTCCAAGGCGTGGGTGAGTGTTTGCGACGATCCTCTCGTTTCGAACAACCAGAGGATCGCCAACTTGTGGGGCAAGATAGCAGCAGCCTACCAGAGGTTTTGCCCGGAGGGGAGGCGATGCACCGGGGAGGATTGCCGGAAGGGGTGGGACCGAATCAGGGTCGCGGTCTCCCGATTTTCGAGCTTGTACACCAACGCCCTCCGCATGATGATCAGTGGCCAAACGGAGGAAGACTGCAGGAGGATAGAGGAGAAAGCCTTCCCCCTGAAAGGGGTGTATAAGGACTTCACCTACTGGAACTGCTATCTTGTACTGAACGACTCCGAGAAGTTCCGAGTAGGTGTCGACGCTGGCTGGCCAAAGAAGCAACGACTGAACTATACCGGTGGTTTCAGCTGCAGCAGCGGTGGTTCCCACGACCTCCCCGAGACGGCCCAGGAGGTCCCGACCCCTCGTTCGTTCGCTCGCCGAACTCGCCCGGTTGGGCACAAGCTGGCTCAACGGGAGGCGAGGGGGGTCGTCGGGGTTCCCAGGAGGTCCAGTCGGCATCCTCCCTTGGCCAATCCACAGCGGATCTCAAATTCTTCGCGCGTCAACAAACGCGCGCTCAGATGGTCAAGACAATGGCCGAATGGCGGGCGGCGGTGGATCCCGTGGAGAAGAGTTTGCTTCAAACATTGCTCCTGAGCATGCAGGAGGATTTGGAGGCGGCACGGAGGGAAGCCGCCGGGAGTAGAGGCGACAGCGACGAAGGCGGAGGCGATGGTGGCGACGGAGGCGGAGGCGATGGTGCCGACAACGACGGAGGAGACGACGACGAAATAGAGGAGTGGATTATTGTACTTTTTATTAATTATTGTAATTTTTTTAAATTATTGTATTTTTTTAACTTATTGTACTTTTTAAAATTTTAATAGTATTATTAATGTTTCTCGTATATGTCTCGTAAATTAAATTCCGTATATTGTATGATTGTTAATTATTTTATTTTTATATAATTGTTATTAGTGATGTGGCTGAGCTATTTATGATGTGGCTATGCTATGGCTTGACTATTTATGATGTGGCAGGAGTATTTTTAGTGTTGCTGATATGGCCGAAAGAGTTTGTGGCTAGGCTATAGCTGGGCTATTCCTATCGTGGATGGCCGCGTATTTTTATTTATTATTATTTGAAATCAGTTTACTTCTTTGATTATTTAAATGCACTTTATTAGGATGAGAGTTTGCGGAATACATCACTATCATATATACGCCGCGCAGGTAGCCAACGGAGACACGCCACGTGGAAAGGCTGACCAATAGTTTGTTTGTGGCTGTGACGGCGGCGAAGAGGATAAGGCCCACGTGGGTCATTAATGCTTTCAGTTGAACCATCCAATCTTATTAATAAAATTTTATTTTCATATTCTTTATTACCGCATGAACCACTATGCCTCTTTATTTTTAATTTTTGCAGTCATATCTCATAATCACACTCGTTAATAGGTCAGTGTAACCATTGTATGTTTTCAACAAAAACTAATCATCTTTACTTTTATAAACTTCTTTCTAAGGTATCCTTTTTCAATTAAAAAGTAAATCATTAATTACATAAATATTTTTTAAAAAAATTAAATGAGTTCAAAGAAAAAGAAAAAGAAAAAGAAAAAGAAAAAGAAAAAGAAAAAAGTAAAGTAAAAGGGGGGCTGGCCGTTATTGAAATCCAGTTTTAAGTCGAAAGTCAAGATCGAGATAAATACCAGCTGCTTTATCCATTGCAATTCGCAGAGATTATCCATTCACCTCGATCTTTGAACAAAATTTCCCATCATTAAATCGCCACCCTTATCAAATTCCACTTCGAATTCCCGGAAATTTTGCCAAAAATCCATCATGATGGGCGACCAAAATCACCACCACCAGGATCACCAATCCAAGGTCTTCTACGAGCTCTCCGCTCTCGTTTTGAACATCATTCGCTCGCCGCCGACCGCCGACCACCACTCTCCGCGGCGGAGGTGGGACGCCCTCTCCTTCCAGAGCATGACTCCGGCGGGATTCGCCTCCCTGCTCCTCGGGATCTCGCTCTCGCTCATGCTCTGTGGATCGGTCACGTTTTTCTTAGGTTTTATGTTGATGCCTTGGGTTCTTGGATTGGTTGTGTTCTTGTATTTTGTGGGGATTGTTTCCAGCATTTCGATGATTGGGAGAGCCATTCTCTGTCATAATCCCGCGCCTCCTTCGCCCACCAAGGAGATTCCTTGTGAGTATTGCTGCCAATTTTGCTCCGATTTTGGTTCAAGATTCAATTTTTAGGTTAACTTGAATGTTATCTTCTTAGATCATAGTTTGAGCTAGATTTCCTCAGTATTGTTCTTATATTTCACGATTGTTTGAATTTTCTAGTTTGTTTCATCCAATTTGTAGAGTTCTGGTGCATAAGTGAAGGCTTCTTGTGATGAAGACTTGAATTGGAATAGGAATAGGAGAGGTGTGTGTTTGTTATTTTTTAGTTTGTTTTGGTTTTAGATTTAGTTTTTTAGTTGGATTTAGATTCAGATTTAAATTCAGCTGTTTTGTTTGAGTTGAACTCTATGCTCTCAAGGAATTGAGTAAGTATAAGAGGTTTGTTTTGGTTGTTTTCTAGTTTTAGATTTAGTTTCAGCTGTCTTGCTCGAATCGAACTCTATCCCCGTGAAGGATTGAGTAAATAGGATAGGTGTTTTGGGTTGTTTTCTAGTTACAGATTTAGTTTCAGTTGTTATGTTCGAGTCGAACTTTATCCCGTGATTGAGTCGAATTTCGTTTCCAAATGAATTAGAAGTTGAGTTAATTTTTTTTGCCTATAAGCTTTCTTGCTGGAATTGGAAGTTGAGTTTGGGTCGAACCTCATCGCCTTAAGAGATTGAGGGTGTCTTTTCGTTTCCAACTACTAGTAGGATTTTTGTTGCCTATTGGCTTCCTTGCTGGTTTGAAGGGTAGCTTTTGAATTGAAATGGACTTGTGTTTCTGTATCTATTTGTAGCGTTTTTTCTCGTAAGTTCGATCATTCTTGTAAGCTATTTGGCATCAAATTCCTTCTGCATATGTTTCCTAATGCAGTTACCAGCATTACTATCCATCTGTTTTTGGTTCCATGTGATTACAAGCATCACACGAATTAGGTTGGACAACGACTAAACATGAGCCTACCTTTGATTGAGACACTATCTCGGAATCAATGTGATCCATCTTAGGACTCCACAATTCATCTCTTGTTATTATCCGGTTAAAGCAGTTAGTTAACACTCCACGGAAACACATACATTCATTCATGTCTCGCAGCGTAAATTGTCTATGTTTCACCTTTTTGTGTAAAACGTGCTCGTTAATTTATTGAGGATTTTGGTTTTTACTCTGTATTGCAGCGTGGAAGGTGTTGTGATAGGTCATTGGTAACCATGGCGGTGGAGTTTGCAGTGCCATCGTTGTGTGCTTGCCCGTTGCGGGACTGTGGATACATCTCCTTAAATGATACTTTTTGTTGATTTGGAGTTGGCAAATTCTCTATCAAGTTGAAGGGAAACTACTTTCATCATTTGAAGATGAGACATTCATTCTAGCTGTGTTTTTTTCTGGTTAGGTGGAAACAGCAGCACTCTATATTTATTTCTCCATATGTTGTAGTATCTCTTGAGAGGGATTGATTTTTGAGCTTGTTGTGTGTATATTATTATATACTGTGTAATGAATTCTTCTCTCTTTGAAATGTATTCTGGTTTTTTTTTTGGCTTACATTGGTTGAATTATTAACCCCTCTCTTGAGATGTGTACTTTCATTCACTATTTCATTTGGTATTATGTAAAAAAAAGGGTTATTGCAATTAATTTATACTATTTGTGTGAACCATTCATTCGAAATGTTCTTTTATTTTTGTGACAATCCCGGAATTTCGTTTCTTTCTTTCGAGATAAATCGGATTTATTGATATGTGTGAGATTAATGGAAAAGGACTACACAATATTATTGATATGTGTACGATTTTACTTCCAATTTGGAGGGAAGCTCTCGGCGTGGGCCACCGGTGGCGCTCCTGCAGTCCCGAACGGACAGAGACGGCGACAAGAAGGAGAGAGAGATTTGGAGGAGGAAATGGAGATGTTGGAGCTCAATTTGGTGAATTAGGGCTCTCGTTTGGAGAATGAGAATTTGAGATAGGGAGATGAGAAAACGATGGAGGCGCTGCCTTCTCTTGCTCAATTAGGGGACTCTGTTGATTTGAAGAATTTGGGGAAGAAGTTTTGAAAAGTGAGAAGATGGAGGTGGAAGGGTGTTCTGCAATTAGGGATTATGGCCAAAATTTTTGAAAACATGTACACCCTCGTCCGCGCGAATAGGTGTCACAATTTTTTTATTTTGGTACGTCCGTGAATAGGGGTCTCGATTCATAATTACCATAAATGGTAAAGAGGCTCAACATTCCACCAACTCATTTCACTCACTCCCGTATCATTTAAAACTAATATATATAAGTGGGATCTATGTTCCATTAACTTTCTTCAATCCACTTTTTTTAAAATTTATTAAAACTCGTGCCAGAAAGAAATGAGACTTCTATTTGCGGATAGATGGAGTAATTTAGGAAGGGAGAAGTCGCGTGGAAAAGGGGAGTGTAAATTGGGCCATTTCATTAATTAAAAATGAGAGAAAGAGGGCTGATTTTTTTGGCAGTTGGGCCACCTAATTAATTGAAGTAGTAAGGCTGCCCAATACTTTTAAGGAGAAGGTTGGACTGAGATTTTAATTGTTGGACTTGGAAATTAATTATGTTTGGATGGAATTAATTTAAGAATCGAGTTGGAGCTTGATTAATTAATTCCCGAATAATTTACTAAATTTTCGAAGATGGAAAATGGTTAAGTTGGGACGCGAAAGCCGACCGGCGTCGCCCCGCGACGCCATGGGCAGCCTTAAGAAAAATTCAAAAAAAAAAGATTTAGAAAAGGGGTTTTCCAAGAATCCATACTTTATTAAATAGGTGCCCAATTATTTATTTTAAAGATAATAGAATTTATCTGAATTTAGTTAAAGTGGATAAATAAATCCTACAACTTAGTGAAGCCCGAGAAAGGACTAGAGATCCTATGAGACAAGACTAAAGATATAGGTGCTATGTCATAGGGTGCATGCATTCTTTCTAAGGAGAAATAGTTCAAGTACTAATTAGCGTGCTACGCTATTTATGTCACACCTCACCCTCTCTTTGGCATATATACTTATAATAAACAATTACAAATTTAAGTAAAGAACTCATATACTGATTACATCACCATCCAAATACCATAATTACAAAATCCACATTTATTAGCTTATTTATAAATATTCGAAATCATCACACATAACCATAAACATTAAATATCATCAACATTTTTATATCCATATGCATATGCCTCTCAATTCCTTTTTATTATTCTATAACGGATCAAACCTTGTACCTGCCCGAGATTCCTCTATGACCCTAAGGTCACTCTGTAATTGGACTCATAGGTCCCTTTGTATTTGACCCGAAGGTCCCTCTGTAATTGGCTCATAGGCCCCTCTGTATTTGACCCGTAGGTCCTCTGTAATTCGACGCGTATGACCCTCTATAATTTCAGATCCATGGCAAGACTAGAGATGCCCAAGGTTTTCGGTTCCGGCGGTTAACCGCGGAACCGTAACCGCCGGTTCCGGTTCCGAACCTTGACTTTTTTCCTGTACTATAACCGCCATATTTTGAACCGCAGGCCTGTTCTGGTTCCAAATTTTATGAACCGAAACCGTGCCGGAACCGCCGGTTCTGGACGGTTCCAAACCAGAACCGTGAAAAACCGTCGGAAAACTGTGAAATCTAGCCGGAACCGCAAAAAACTGCCGGAAACCGACGGTTCGGAACAGTGAAAAATCGTAATAAAACTGCCTGAAAACCGGCGGTTCGGAACCGGAACCGGAACCGGAATAGTGAAATAGCCTCACGGTTCGGTTCAGTTCCACATTTATCGAAACCGAAACTGGCGGTTCCGAACCGGAACCGCCGGTTTACGAACCGTGGGCATGTCTAGGCAAGACCGTCACAAATCCTCTTTAATCATATGATTCACATACTTTCAACACCATCAATAGAACATATCAATTCGATCAACTACATATCCATATTACATTCAATCAAATAATTTCAATACGGTATATAAATATATCATTTGCACCAATCATATATGAGTATCATATTCCACCATCTAATCCAAATAACACATAACTATATTAGATTCATATCATACAATCCAATATTCACTCCAATCTAACATCTAACAATCAACTACGTAATATATATAAAATTAAAAGAGTGATTTATACCACCTTATGTTGATACTAAAATTTTCCCGAGCTCCTTATTTTTATTTACTATTTTCATTCATGGATCTTTACGTGGCTCTTCGCATATCTCCTTCTTCCTCTCTTCTCTATTTTTTACTCTTTTTTTCCTAAGTAGTCTCCGTAGTCCATTTTAGGAAAACTCCCCCTAACATCATATATTGGAGAGTAACCTCTTATATTGGAATTGAGAAGATATATAATATAGACAAGTGTTCAATCTTGCCACGTATTTAATATTGATGACTAACCTTCTTTTATTTACTTTATTTATATACTCCCTCCGTCCCACTAAAGATGACCCACTTTCCTTTTTGGTTTGTCTCATTCAAGATGACCCATTACTATAAATGGAAACACTTTTCTCTCTACTTTATTCCCTCCCTCTTACTTTACTCTCTCCATTTAACACACAAAATAAAATTGCATAAAACTCCGTGCCGCCCAAGGAAGGGGTCATCTTCCTTGGGACGGAGGGAGTATTTATTAATAGGAGTAGTAAACATATTGTAATAAAATCTCATATAAAATAAGCTTGTACGTACATATAGATCCATGCACACACATATCTGTATTTACACTTTCTTTTGATACATACACTGTACACGTATTTATATGGAATATTTATTTTTCAAACCTTCAAGAATCAAAACTACATATATTACGTGTATTTACATACGAGAGATATTATATATATACATCTACATATATTTGTTTAATTATGTTAATCTCTAGTAATTATACCAAATATTATTATCTATTATACAAAAATTAGTACAATACAATTAATAAGCAAATATATAAATTTATGCACACTTTGGTCAGGGATGTTACAATTTATTTTTCAAAGGGAATTTTGCCCGAGGGCAGAGCGAGGCCAACACGAGTAATTAAATTGAGGTATAAGCATATTAAGTGGGCTTTCTTTTAATATCCAGCACATTAGTGTGGATATAAATCAAATACTTGCGAAATTATGAAATATCATCTTTTCTCAAAATGGAGCTATGATTCTTTTCAAGTTGTTATCATACCATAAATGGTTGTTTTGATGAATGGAATGGAATGGAATAGAATGAACTGGAATGATGGGTGACCGTGGGAGGTGACCACCTCCCCGGCACTTGAATGGAATGGAATGGAATGATACGTGACCGTGGGAGGTGACCACCTTCCCAACACTTTAATGTTTAGATATGAAATGATGAATGATGAATGATGAAAGAACTTAGTCTGCAGTCGAACTTTTAGCTCACAAAAGAATTGAGTAAGCTTGGGTCTTTTAAGAAAAACCCCCTTATGTTACTGTGTATGTTTTGCTTTTCGGCACGTGTCCACTGAGTACTCCTGTACTCAGCCCTGCATGTATTTATAAATGTGCAGGTTGAACGTCAAGAGGATGGAGTGATGATCGGAGTCGATGTTATTAAATAATCAAGTTGATCTTCCAACTATTCGTGTCTTCATTCACGAAGTCGTTTAATAAGGACTTATTTCGCTGTGCTTTTGTGAAGAGAGAATTATAGAATCTCAGCACCAAACTCTGATTTATTGATGAGATGTTTATCCTATTTCCAAGACCATGTAATTGAATAGTTGACTTCTATTTTATGATATCAATCGACTTTGCCTTTGTGCAAATTTCTCAAGTTCTACCCCTTTTCTTTCCCCGCTTCTTTAATCCTTCTCATTAGTTGCGCTTTACCCGCTTTCGCTATATTTAGCAAAATGCGGCCGTGACAATTTTTTTTCTTTTTCTTTTAATGCTGTGTAGTATTTCGAATTATGGTTTCTATTTAAAATTTTAATTACCATTTTATAATTAATAAATTTGATAGGAATTATTTATTGATATTTTATTATAAATAAAACTATATGTACACATGGAACTCTGCCTTAGTAAATATATATCCTCCAATCAGGGAATTAATAATATTTTTTCGGAAAAAAATGATTCAAAAATTCAAGTTCTTTCAAAATAAGAAATGTAGTTGTATATTTAACTAATACATATATACTTTTATAAAAAAAAAGTAGCGTCCATGTCTGATTGTTGAAACAATTACTAGGAGTAATAAACAAGTGTATAAATGGATATAAAACTTTTCCTTAAATTGATTATATCTAAAAATGTATACTCTTTAGGGTCAAAATAGTTATAACATGATAAAATTAATAACATAATCAGTTTAAATAAAATCGGTCGGGTGCTATTCAAAATTTAAGATATCATATACAATTTATATAAATTTATCTTTATTCTTATTTATGGTTTTCCTTATTATATCTTGGTGATGAATCAATGCTGAGTAAAATCAAGATACGTTTTTTAGGAGTTTGACTAAATTAATGTTTCAAAATTCCATTGTGATATAAGGGTAGTTTTAAAGTCTAGCTTGGTTTGAATTTATGATTGTATGGAATAAAATCATTAATTCGTGCAACATTAGGATCTCTACCATATAACAAATTCTCTTGTGAGATCACGTTCAATGTCAATCCATTTATCTATTTGCAACGAAAATAAATAAATTAATTTGTTTAGATGAATAGATTGACTTTGTTGGCCTTGTGATGCAATGCCATCTATTGTTTTATCCTTCAATTATAAGGGTAACATGCTACAACAAGTATATAATTAATTAATTAATTGTATTGTTTGAATTCCACCTAAATCTTTAAGAAAGTTTAATTTATTAAGATTTTGAAGATCGAAATAGTTTTTAGAAAGTCTTTAAGAGATTCTATAATACTACCTCCGTTTCTGAAAGTTTGTCCCATTTTTCCATTTCCGTCTATCACCCAAAGTTTGTCTCATTTCACTTTTTATCATTTTTGGTAGTGGACCTCATATTCTATTAACTCATTCCTACTCATATTTTATTATAAAACTAATACTCCCTCCGTCCCGCACTACTCGCACTTATTTCCTTTTTGGGCGTCCCAAGTTACTTGCACTCTTTCCATTTTTAGTAAAAATTTTCACCTACAGCCGTCATTTTTGACTTTCCTATACACTCATTCCTTAATCTCCGTGCCGAAAAGGAAAGGAGCGAGTAGCCCGGGACGGAGGGAGTATATAAAAGTAGGACCCACAATCCACTAATCTTTTCAACTCACTTTCCATTCTATTTCTTAAAATTCGTGTCGGATTAAAGTGAAACAATATTTGAGAGACGGAGGTACTAGTACATACCCTATCTTTGACCTTTCAACGGTATATATATATATATATATATATATATATATATATATATATATATATATATATATATATATATATAGGATTTTGATCTATGCAAAACTAGATTTAAATACAGAAACGCAAAACAATATCATACGTAGGACACTTTTAGGTCATAGTTAGTTAATTTTTAGGTCATGCTAACAAAGCATGACCTAAAATGATCTTAGCATGATATTAAACCCAAATATTATAATATGACCTAAAATTGCTTAATTATGACATTCCGTGTTTTTGGTTAATTATTGACCATTAGATCATCTAATCCTATGGCCAAGATTTGGACTGCATTTCTGGATTTAAATGCATTTTTATTTTGATCATCTCCCTATATATATATATATATATATATATATATATATATATAGAATTGTGATCAAGATAGAACCATTCTTAAACGTAGAACCATTCTTAAACGTAAAACAAATGCCAAACGGAGGTCGTTAGATCTTTTAATCCAATGGTGTTGATTTGCACAACAACTTCCCATTACAACCAAAACTATTATTAATGGGTGAATGCAGATAAGTGAAAAAATAAAGCATGCATGGACTCTTCTTCGTTTCATTCATTCTTCCATCAACATGTGAGTTTTTTCACATGTTGAGTCCGGAATGTCGTGAAAACATAGTCTAATATGTATGATTTTTAATCTTGACCGTCATTTTTTCCTCATCCAATGAATAAAATATGTAGAGTTCTAGGTTCTACAGTTAAGAATGGTTCTATCTTTAACGCAACCCTATATATATATATATATATATATATATATATATATATATATATATATATATATATATATATATATATAAAATTTTGGGCATTAAATAGTGAGACCGTTTGTTTTGTCACAAAGAAGTTTATTATTCAATTTTCACAATTCATTTATCCTCGTGTGTTAAGGTCATTCGCAACTTTCACAATTCATATATATATATAGGGGTGTGTTAAGGTCATTCGCAGCTTTTCAGTCCAAGCTTCTTTTTAATCACAGCCCTTGGATCCTTGAATTGGATGGTTGTGATGATCTGCATTATTACACTATAATGATGCATTATTAGTCGGTGTGCATTATTCAACTGAAAATCAACATTATTACATGATAATGATGCATTATTAGTTGGTGTGCATTATTCAACTAAAAATCTGCATTATTAAATGACACGTGGCATCAATCTAACCGTCGGATGACAAAATCGTAGGGCTGAGATTAAAAAGAACAATAGAACAAAAGATACAAAAAGGAAATGAATACATCCCTATATATATATATATATATATATATATATATATATATGGGGGTGTGTTAAGGTCCTTCACAGCTTTTCAGTGCAATGTTCTTTTTAATCACAACCCTTGGATCATTGAATTGGATGGTTGTGATGATCTGCATTATTTGACGAAAAATTTGCATTATTACACTATAATGGTGCATTATTAGTTAGTGTTCATTATTCAACTGAAAATCTACATTATTAAATGACACGTGGCATCAATCTAACCGTCGGATGACAAAATCGTGGGGCTGAGATTAAAAAGAACAATAGAACAAAAGATAGAAAAAGGATCTGAAT
The DNA here is from genome assembly GCF_004379255.2 of Salvia splendens. NCBI lineage: Eukaryota > Viridiplantae > Streptophyta > Magnoliopsida > Lamiales > Lamiaceae > Salvia > Salvia splendens. The sequence goes on along the minus strand of NC_056036.1, from coordinate 41,514,349 downwards.
ACATCCCTATATATATAGTATATTTACGTATTTTGAATTTTAAATCAAAAGTTAAATTTTCAAATAATTTGTTGAATAACTAAGACTAGTAAATATTTAGGTTTAATATATTTTTAATTTCATCTCTTAACCTTGCATTTGGTTAATTTCTTAAGCATATTTGGTTAACTTTGTATAAATCGGTGGAAGGGTTTTATTCTCATTCAATATGTATAATGGAGATATTACAGACTTATATAGACTAGGATTATATATACATGATAAACCTAATTTACATTTAATTACTCTATTATCTTGGGCGAAATATACTCACATATCAATTCCGGATTCTATGCAACATCTTCTAACACTCATCCTCAAGCTATGTAACGGGGTTGCCGATACTTAGCTTACACAGTACTTCTCGAAATGACTTCGAGTTCACCGCCTTTGTCAGGATGTCTGCCAGTTGATCTTCGGATTTGACATAAGGCATCTCCACCACCTTGGCTTCAATGTTCTCCTTTATGAAATGTCGGTCCACCTCCACATGTTTGGTCCTATCATGTTGTACCGGGTTCTCAGAAATACTAATGGTTGATTTGTTGTCACAAAATAATCTACAAGGTAGAGTAGAGTAAAGGTCCAACTCAGTCATCAACTTCCGTAGCCATAATATCTCCGTTAGTCCACTCTTTATTCCTCTGAATTTTGCCTCTGTGCTAGAGAGGGCTACTACCTTCTGCTTCTTACTCCACCACGTTCAAGGTTTCCTCCCACAAAGGCAAAATATCCAGCCGTCGATCTTCAGTCATTTGGGCTTCCTGCCCAGTCAGCATCAGTGAAACCAATTATCTCAATGTGTCCGTGTTTTCAAACATGAGTCCATGCTCAGCCGTTCCCTTTAAGTATCGGATGATTCTTAGTATTGTCTCCCAGTGTTCTCCTTGTGGTGCATGCATGAACTGACTCACCACTCCTACTGCGTATGCAATGTCTGGTCTTGTATGGGATAGGTAGATCAGCTTCCCAATAAGTCTCGGGTATCTCCCCCTGTCGGTCGGTTCTCAATTTTCCTTCATCTGCAGCCCATGATTCTGCACCATCGGGGTGTCTAGTGGTTTGCAATCTAGCATCTCAATCTCTGCCAATAGATCAAGTATATATTTCCCCTGGTTTATGAAAATCCCCTTTTTCGATCCCAGTACTTCAATCCCAAGAAATACTTGAGGAGGCCCAGATATTTCATCTCAAATTCTTGGAACAGATTCTTTCTTAGTTCAGCTATTTCTTCCTCATCATCCCCTGTAATGATCATGTCGTTTACATAAATAATCAGACACGTAATCTTGCCCTCTTTCTTCTTGAGAAATAGAGTATGATATGAATTACTCTGTTTGTACCCATATTTCTTCATAACCTCTGTGAATCTCCCAAACCATGCCCTTGGGGATTGCTTCAATCCGTATAGTGTCTTCCTGAGTTGGCAGACCTCATCTTCCTGAAACTCCTCGGTGAACCCATGTGGAGGTTCCATAAACACAGGTTTTGGTAACTCCTAGTGTAGGAATGCATTGGTCACATCAAACTGATGAAGTGTCCAATCTTTATTCGCCGTAATTGATAACAACATTCTCACAGTGTTGATCTTGGCCACTGGGGAGAATGTTTCGGCATAGTCTACCACATATGTCTGAGTGTACCCCTTTGCCACAAGTCGTGCTTTATACCTCTCGATTGTACCATCTGGCCTTCTCTTTATCGTCGACACCCATCTGCACTCAACTGTTTTTGCTCCGTCGGGCAGTTTGCCTTTAACCCAAGTATTGTTCTTCATAAGTGCCTTCATCTCAGTAAGCATAGCTTCCCTCCATTTCTTATGTTTCATAGCTTCCTCGGCTGATTGTGGTATTTCCTCTTCTTCATATAGTGCAGCCTCAAAAGCTCGTGACATCTTAGTGAGATTCCCTTGCACAAAGTTTGCCACTCCATACTGACTTTTTTTACCGGTCTTCTCATGGGAGTATCTTTTTGGTGGAACTCCCCTTGTGCTCCGATAAGGAAGTATATACCTCCCGATGTCACCGTCAATAGTGTTATCTCGGGGTTTTGTATCAACAGGGTCAGAAACAATTGGACTTTCAAGTGTTGGTTCATGGATTACCTCGGATATTGTCGGGGGGAATTACATGGGTTTGGGTGAGATGACTCTTGTAGAGAGACATGTTCGGCGGCAGTGACAACTGGATCGGGTGGCTCCTCGATTGGGGAGCTTGGCAATGGCACAACCCAACTTAGGTAGTCCGTAGAACTATCTGGAACACTCTCCCCCTGGCTACTAAGGTGGGTGTGGTAGAAGAATTCGATCTCCAAAAAATTTCAATTCATGGTAGTGGTGATCTTTTTAGTGTGGGGGTCAAAGCATCTATATCCCTTCTGATTCACCTCATACCCCACAAATACGCACTTGATTGCACATGGTGATAGTTTGGTTCTTTCATGTTTTGGGATATGTATGTATACGGTACAACCGAATACTTTGGGTAAGAGGTTCATGTGTTGGGGAATTTTGGCTTGTTTGGATATGGTATCGAGGGGAATTTTCATGTAAAGGATTTTGGTAGGCTGGCGGTTCATAAGGTAAATGGATGTTGCAATAGCTTATGGCCAAAAGGACTTGGGAACTTTGGATTCAATCATAAGGGTCCGGGTCATTTCTAAAATGGTCATATTCTTTCTTTCAGCTACCCCATTTTTGTCCAGGTGTATAAGCACACGAGTTTTGATGGATCACACCGTTTTCATTGCAAAATTGGTTCATAGGGCTGTTAACAAATTCTCTCCCATTATCCGACCTAAGGGTTTTGATAGTGGTATGAAATTGTGTTTGTATCAGTTTAAAGAATGTGGCAAATTTATCAAAAACCTCAGATTTATGTTTCTGAAAATAAATCCAAGTCATTCTAGTGCAGTCATCAACAAAAATCGCAAAATATCGAAAGTCATTCCCCCCAACAATAGGTGCATGCCCCCATACATCAGAATGCACTAAAGAAAATATGGATTGCATACGAGTGTTTGTAGGTTTAAAAGACTGTCAGTGGCTCTTGGCCAAAACACAAGTTTCACACGAAAAATCAGAAGAAACTGAAAAGTTTGGATAAAGCAATTTAAAGTAACCAGGGGAGGGGTGTCCTAGTCGAGTGCCAAAGCCACGTTTCCTGCTTCGTGGATCTGTGAGCCAGCATCGCACTGCCATGTTGAGTTATCTCGTCCACGTAGTAGAGCCCTTGCTTCTCAGTGCCATGCCCAAGAATCCTCCTCGTCTGAATATCCTGCAAGATACAAAAGTCGGGATGCATTAGGAGTGTACAGTTCAACTCCTTAGTCACATGACTAATAGACATCAGTCTTTGAGATAATGTAGTGACATATAAACAGTTTTTGAGACTGAGTGTAGGTGATATCTCAATCGTGTCAGATCCTACATCAGTTATCAATTCCCCACTTGCAGTTTTAATATATGACCATGTAACTTCATTAAAATCACAAAAATCATTCCGGTCGGGTGTCATAATATCAGTTGCCCAACAATCAAATGTCCAACCATTTGAATTTTTATATGTGACAGATTCAACATGAAACGCATCAGAAATGTTCTCTAGGGGTGCAACTGTTTTTTTGACACAAAGTTGGGGTCATTTTCAAATTTTCTGAAGTCAAGGGGCGAAATTTAATAAAATGGGGTCCTTTTCTATATTTTCGGATAAGTGGGGGATTACTTTCGGATTTTAGGAAGTCAGGTGGGGATATGTAATTAAATAGGGCCTGTTTTCATATTTATCATTCCGCAGGGGGTGTAAATAGAATACAGAATTAGGGTTTGGTTTAAAATCAAACCCTTTACCTCCTTCAAGCGAGCCGTCGGAGGGTTCCGACCGTTCTGCAAAATTTTCGGCACCCCACACGTTGCCGCCAACCGGCTGATTCTCCTGGCGCACTCCAGATCCTATTCCGGTCGTTCCCCCATCGTTCCTCCGAGCTCCATCGCCGTTTACCCCAACGGCTAATTTCACCTGCGATTGGGCGTTTCTTGCCTTCTGTCGCTCCTTCCACCATTCCGGATAACCTAGCCGCTCAAAGCAAGTTTCCCATGTATGCTTCTGTTTTCCACAGTGGGAACACCATAGTTTGGAGGTATCGGGACGATTTCCCGGCGGTCGGCTGTGGCAGCGGGGCGCGACGATGGACCATTGCGATTTGATGGGCGTTGATTCTGGGCAACAAGCCCATGCCCGATCCCCCCCTCCCAAATGATGAATCGGTGCTTCCACCGTATGCTTCTCCGGTGGGTTGAGACGATGCCGATGGTATGATACGACGTCGAGCCACCTCTGTCTTCACCCAGCCGTAGGCCACCTCTACTGATGGGGTCGGCTCCTTCAAGATATCCCTCGGGATTGAATCTTACTCCTGATTCAGTCCGGTCAAGAATTTGATTAAACGCTTCTCGTTCGAGTGCTTTCGAAACTGATTTACTCCCTTGTCGCAGCAGTTAATTGATTGCTTCTGGCATCGGTCAATGTTAATCCAGAGCCCGTGGATTCTTCAGTAATACATCTCTAGATCAAGACTTCCCTGTCTAATATTTATCTCATTTTCTTCCACGTCGTAGATGTGGTACTTATCCGCCTTGTTTTCGAATGTCACGGCAAGGCTATCCCACAGTGTTTTGGTTGTTTGATGGTGTGCGAAATCGACGATGATATCGTCTTCGATGTTGTCGACGATCCATGAGAACACCACCACGTCGTTCTCCTCCCACTCGTCAAATCCCTCGCTCCCCGGTTCTGGGGGATCGTTTTTTATGTAAGAGTACGCTCCTCTGCCTCCTATCTTCACTTTGATCAGCCTTGACCACAAAGGGTAGTTTTTCCCATTCAACTTGAATACTACCGTGATGCTCTTGGTGTTCTTCAAACTTATTGCTGGTTCTAGTTTGGGTTCGTATCGTCTGTTTCTGACATTTTTGGGTGTAGGTTATGGTTTCTGGATTGGAAAAAGGTCGAGAATTGGTATATCCAGCTATGATGAAAATTTTCTGAGTCGGGATCGTTCCTGGCTCAAAAAATTTACATTCAATATGAAAAGGGTTTTATTCTCATTCAATATGTATAATGGAGATATTACAGACTTATATAGACTAGGATTATCTATACATGGTAAACCTAATTTACATTTAATTACTCTATTATCTTGGGCGAAATATACTCTCATATCAATTCCTGATTCTATGCAATATCTTGTAACAAACTTGATGAAATAAACTTAATTAGTTGAAAACTTGGACCAAAAAAGGCTACAATCATGAGCAGAAGTAGGGATGTCAATGTAACCCGGAACTCGCGGGTAACCCGATAAAAATACAGGGTTAGGGTTGTAATTTCGCAGCCCAAATTTAAAATCGAGCCACTCGGGTTGTCGGGTTAGGCGGGCTGGCCCGTTCGGGTTACGGGTCGGCCTGTCGGGTTGAAGGCTTCTGCACAACGAGCAGATTTTGTAACGATCATAACTTTCTCTACAAAGCTCCGATTGAGGCGTGCAATATATCCACGCGAAGCTCTTTCGAAGACGAAGAGAATGATATGTATTAGAGGTTTATCAGACTTCAAAATCGTGAGAAACATTGATTCAAACAAGGTTGCTGCACATCAACATATTTTGTGTACATTTTCTAATCCATTTTCTATCATTTCTCAACAAATATGTAAACATACCAAAATATAGAAATATAATCAAAATCATCCAAGACAACCCTCTAAAACCATGCAAAATCCGAATATGTCAACCGACTATATAAGATCACGAAAAAAATCACTATGTGGTTCATGGATTCATAAATACTCGTATATAAAAGCTTTCTTTTTAGTATATTTCCAATATAATAGTGCAAAGTGTTTTGACGCCGCTTCGTCACTGAATTATGCGTACTTTGATGATTCTTAAAACAAAGATAAATTATTATTTGACTTATTTACAGCTGGAATAAATTAAATTTGACCAATCATAATTCAAGAAAACTTTGAGTTACTCCAATTAGCTAGCATCTTGATAATTTACTCTTTAACAATTCAAAATATTTTTGTTACATCTACGATGCACCTCTCACGTTATGAAAATTTTATTCAATTTTCTACGAATTATGTTTGAATTTTGAAACAAAGTGTTGATTTATGTTTTAAATACATAAACATAAACATACTATTGATAGATATTTTGTAAATAATTATGTAATGAATAAGTTATTTAAATTTAAATAACTTAATCTTTTTTAAAAATATTAAAGAAAATTTAATATACGTATTTTATTGTTGAATGATTAATTAAAAATATGTATATAATTAAAGAAAATTTAAAATACCTACTATTTTTTTGAAAATATTAAAAGAATTAAAAAAAAGCATTGGCCCGAATAACCCGGTGTGTTAGCCCGAAACCCGAAGGGTAGGGTTAGGGTCGAACTTTTATAATCCGAAAAAATATAACCCGAATAGCCCGACAACCCGTGCCCGAACCCGAACGGGTTAGCCCGATTGACATCCCTAAGCAGAAGATTCAAAGGGAGGAATGAGGAATATTTTTGGGGCGAATCCTTCCTCAGCAACAAATGGACTCAAGAGAGACTAAGTGATGGTGAATTGTAAAGGTGGTGGAAAAGCAAAGAGGAATCTATTGATTTTGGCAAATAGTGTGATTTTCGGGAATTTTGTTCGATTCCAATAGAGAAGATGATGATGGAAGTGGAGGCGGAAATTAAAGAATGGTTGTCCTAAAAGTCAGATTGTGATTATGCTTAGATTGAGATATGGATAAAATAGTCGAAAATGTCGGATGAATAGTGGAGGCGGAAATTAAAGAATGGTTGTCCTAACACTCATGCGATACATGCTTTCTAGAGGTAAACCTCGGTTTCTCCATAGTTGAGTTATTTTTCCATTTTGGGAAGTTCCCTCATAGTTGAGTCATTTTCCTATATGGTAACTTTTTTCTCTTTCTTACTTTACTTTCTCTTACTTTATTCTCTCTACTTTATTCACTTTCTACTTTATTCTCTCTACTTTTTTCCTCCTCTTACTTTTTTATCTATTTATTTAACACATTCAACATCTCTTTCTTAAACTTCGTGTAGAAAAGTTTTGCCTCAACTATGAAGAAATGGAGATATTGCAAATTATATTCTATAAACATGCAAATGTCAAGAGCCTTTATCCTAGTGGCAAGGAGTTTAGACATTATTCTTGACATCAGTTGTAATTTCCTCCTATCTATAGTATAGAAGTTTATTAGTAAATTTCCTCCAAAATTAACAAGAAATAAAAAAAAAACATGCAGTGTCGAAATTTTGAACTCAATACTCCCATCCCATTCGGTCATTTCCTATTTCAAAAATGTTTATAGAATTACTGATAAACCTACCTAGCTACATAATCTTTTTAAATGCATATTTCAACAAATAAAATAAAAGATTGTATATATATCGTCGACAGCAGGGTTCGAACCTGCGCGGGCGAAGCCCAACAGATTTCAAGTCTGTCTCCTTAACCACTCGGACATATCGACTTTGTTGGAGATTCAACTAACATACCAACTAATTGAATAATGATACATGGGTAAATTCATTGTATATTTGTTTTACTTATTTATGCTTATTTGTAAATTTATTTTATCTAACTAATTATGTTTACTGGAGAAGTTATAGTTGGAAATGTTCAAATTGGTTTGATACTATTAATTTTATGGTAGTTTTCGTCATTATTCAAAATGCTCGTACGTGTGTACTGTGAGAATGTACGCTTTCAAAGTTTTTGTTTTATTCAATATGCTCACAAATTCACAATGTGACGATTTGATTACGATATGTTTTCGCCTTTATACAAATGCTTTTATGTGTGCGTACTGTGGGAATGTACGCACCAAATTTTCCGTGTTCATTTTAAAAAATTGCTCACACGTGTTGCAATTCATTTATGATATGTTTTGATCTTTACTCAAAATGCTCGCAAGTGTGCGTACAGTGAGAATACACGTGCCCGAGTTTTAGCCTTTATTCAAAATGATCGCACGTGTGACAATTCATTCATTGATATATTTTGTCTTTATTCAAGACACTCGTATATGTGATAGTTCATTTATATTTGTATTTATTCAAATGTTCCCACGTGTGTGCACCGTGAGGATGCATGTAGTAAATTTTCATATATGTTTAATATGCTCGCACGTGAAACCGTTTATGTGGTCTCGGGCTATTACACATAAGCTTGTTTTACTAAAAACGTCGTACAAAATTGTTACGTCAATGTATAGTTTTATATATAGTCCACTATTTGTAATGAGTCACGTGATTCACTGATTCTAAAGCTATTTTGAAATATAGCCTTCTAAATAAGTAACCAATATGACTCTAAAGCTATTTTGAAACTTAGCCTTCTAATTAAGCAACCAATCCTAATAATTAAGTAGTAAATTATCATTATACAACAATGAAATAAAACCCTAGCAAATAATAAGAGATACTAAAAATAACTAAACAAAATTATAATCATTATTTTACTCTTAACCACAATTAGCATTATGTTTTCAAGAGTGAAAAGCAAGGCTAGTCCATCTTACTAACCATAGTTAAAATTTCCGATACATCTCATGATTAAAAATTAACCATAGTTAGAAATTGCAACAAATGACAAATGCTATAAATTCGATGGAAAAAAATTGAAGAAAAGTTTAATAAAAGAACAACAAATTACCTATTCTCTACTGAGATCCTTTCCCGAAAATCCAATCTTGGAGAAGATTTTGGAGCAAAATTCGGAAATCTGAAATTCAAACTCAAGTGATGAAATTCGGCGCTTCAATTCTATAGATACCATACGTATCTCTCTCGCTCTTCCCACAAATTATCCGGTACTGATCACCGATTAGGGTTTTTTAATTTTTCCGACGCTGATAATGTGATGCTATCTATGTACTGATAATGTTGTTTGAGTTATATTTATTTGATTTTTTTTCGTTTTATTCTGCGGTATGCCATCGATTTCGGTTTGGGCTGCTGAGGAATTAGCTCGTTATTTTTTTTGGAATTTTGTTTATTGAATGCAGTTGTCTTTGTGTTGTTTGAAGTAATAGTTAGTTTGTTGTGATTCAGGTTGAGGATGAATATGCTAGAATTCTTTAGCTCATGATTTCATTTTGTTTTCTGGAAATTCTGTTCTAGATGGTTTAGGGTTGAGGTTGGCTTGCTTCTGTTTCATGAATTAACTGTGTTTTAGCTGTTGTTTCGTTTAATTGAGATGTTGAGTAGTAACGTAGCGCTTTACTATTGAATTACTTTTTTCGGGGATGAGTAGTTGATTTAATGTTCTGCTGTTAACTTGATGATCATAGAGGGAACGTAGAGTGAGGGGAAAGGGGTAGATGGAGTGCAACAGAGATGAGGCCGTGAGAGCGAAGGAAATTGCCAAGAGGCTGTTTTTGGCAAGGGACATGAAGGGGGCGAAGAAGTTCGCTCTCAAAGCTCAGAATTTGTATCCTGAACTAGAGGGCATTTCTCAAATGGTGATGACGCTTGAGATCTATATTGCCGCTGAAGAGGAGAAATTGAATGGAGAATCGAATTGGTATGGCGTGCTTGGTTTGACGCCTTTAGCTGATGATGACTTGATAAAGAAACAGTATCGGAAACTGGCTCTTCAGCTTCATCCTGATAAAAATAGGTCTATCGGGGCTGAAGGGGCGTTTCAGTTTATTGCCCAAGCATGGAATTTATTGTCGGATAAGTCCATGAGGACAGCGTACGATCAGAGGTGCGGTAGGCTATTTCAGCAGAGAAATAAAGGTAAGAATGAGGGTCCTTCGCCAGAGGGAACACAAAATGGATTCTACAACTTTCCAAACACTGCTCAAAAGGGTAACAACAGTAAAAGGAATCCTTCAGCTGTTCCTCATCCACCTCGCAAGAAGGAACGCCACACATTTTGGACGGTCTGCCATCGTTGTAAAATGCAATATGAATATCTTAGAATGTATCTTAATCACAACCTTCTCTGCCCCAATTGCCATGAGGCCTACTTTGCTGTTGAAATTGATCCTCCATCTTCTATGAAGAGTTCAAAGATACCTCAGTCAAGCAATTCTCAGCGACGGAAGAGCCAGCAGGCATCTGATGCTTGTAAAAATAACTCAGGCACTCATCACGCAACAGGCAATAATGGGTCCAATCCGAATAATTTCCAGTGGGTCCCTTTTGGTGAGAACGGTGATGGCCCATCTGCTGTTAAAGCTGCTAAAATGGTCCACCAGGCTTATGAGAAAGTCAAACGGGAAAGGCAGAAAGCACAAGCTGCTGCAAGAAAAGAGGAGGCATTGCGACGGAAAAATGTTGGGTCCAAAAGGACAATGGGTGGGGAAGCCTTCAGGAACTCTGAACCTTCCAAGAGAAGAAAAGTGGCAGAAGATTGTGGTGTCAATAAAGACAAAATGAAACAGGCGAACTGCGAAAGTGGCATCTCACAGCAAGTAAATATTTCTGGCTGTAAGCAGGATAATTTTCCGAAATGTGAAAGCAGTCATAATGCCATACGCCATGTTGATGCCAACCATCTAGTGATGGAGAAGGCTCGTGATGAAATACAAATAAAACTCAAGGAGTACATCTCAGCTCCTGTGGTGAGGAATGTGACCAGTGAGGATAACCTTATAAATAAGAAACAAAATGAAAGTTCAATCAAAGCTGATATTCTTGGTCCTCTGAATAGATGGGGTTTCAGGTCTTCGGACTCTTATCTGGATGAGAAAGTGGTTGAACAAATGTGCATCGATGTCCTGGAACCTGATTTCCATGATTTTGATAAGAGCAGAACAGAGAACTGTTTTGGTGCCAACCAAGTTTGGGCTGTGTACGATGATGATGACGGGATGCCCCGGAACTTTGCCCTGATTCAGAATGTTATATCTCTAAATCCCTTCAAGGTGACTATAAGCTGGCTCAATTCCACAACCCACAGCAGACTAGGACAAGGAAGCTGGTTTGTAAGTGGTTTTACGAGTACATATGGGGAGTTTGGAGTTGGCAGACATGAAATTTGTGACTCAATAAACTGTTTCTCACACCAGGCCAGGTGGACAAAATACTCTTCTAAGACCATTTTAATATATCCTCGAAAAGGAGATGTTTGGGCTTTGTACAGGAATTGGTCCCCGGAGTGGAATGAGCTCACCGAACACAGATTAATGCTCAAATACGACTTGGTTGAAGTACTTGAAGACTGCGATGAGGAGCTGGGCACAATAGTCATCCCCTTAGTTAAAGTTGCTGGCTTTAAAGCTGTTTTCCATCAGCATTTTGATCCCAGGGAAATACGAAGGATCCCGAAGGAAGAACTTTCTTGTTTTTCTCACCATGTCCCTTCCCATTTGCTTACAGGCCAAGAAGGATCGAAGTCGCCTAAAGGTTGTCTTGAGTTGGATCCAGCTGCCATTCCTCCTCAATTTCTTCAAGTTATGTCGGACATTGAAACAATTGAGCTAGTGGAGAGTGATGAGGAGATCGAAACAGTGAAGGCAATTGATTGCGATGAGGAGATCGAAACAGTGAAGGCAGTTGATTGTATTGAGGAGATCGAAACAGTGAAGGCAGTTGATTGTGATGAGGAGGTCGAAACAGTGAAGGCAGTTGATTGTGATGAGGAGGTCGAAACAGTGAAGGCAGTTGATTGTGATCCTATTACCAGTTCAAATGTGGTAGAAGTTTCAGAAGATGAGAAAATGGAATGTCCTTAGTTTAGTGCATGGTAGAAATCAAGCATCAGATATTAAATATGGCCCGGGCAAAAGCTAGACATTTCTAGCTGATTGTTTTATTCGTATTGGTCATATATTCGCTGCAGGAGAATATTTATAGCGAACGAACCAAGGTATAGAGATGCATTAGGATGCTGAAACACATCATGAAGAGCTATGAAGATTTTCTGGATCCTTTAACTTTCTTGGTGTTTTTTTTGCCATGCCAGCACAGTGCTGGAATTGCACGAACAGCGTGGCCTCCTGTTTCGCGACTCAACAGGTATGTAGGCGGGAGCTGTATATACTAGTGGTTGCTCGTCTGAGATTTATGAAGCAACTCTTTTTCATTACTACTTTAGTGTTAACATGCCATACCTCTTTTTTCTATTTAGATTTTGATCATTTTGTTCAGTATTTCATGTTCAAACACTGTTGAAATACTGTGGCTTTGATCTGCAAAGCGAAACTACTTAACTGTATAAATTTTTTATAATTTCGTAAGTTTTAGACTTTGATGCATTTTGTTGCTATTTCTATAGTCTACATTATTGATTGATATAGCATGAAATTAATACCGGCATATTTACTAAAAAAATACGTGGGGTAGTTGTGTAATTCAACTATTTTGGATTGAAGTTGTTGAACCGTTAACTTAAATAACTTAATTCATATTGATTGATATTGCATGAAATTAATACCGGTGTGGTTGTAGAAAAAGTAAACGGATACAATTGTGTAATCCACTATTTTGAAATGAAGTTGTTAAAGTGTATGTCGACTTAAATACTTCGTATTGATTGATATTGCATGAAATTAATACCGACGTAGTTGCTGAAAAAAATACATGTGAAAGTTTGTATAAGCCACTATTATGGAATGAAATTGTTCAATTGTTACCTGTTTATGGATTATTGGCTTTTTAGTGTGAAAACAAATAGTATCCTACCAATTTTTAATTGTTCAATATAAAAATTACTACGACAAAATAAAATGACACATTAGTTTTCCAAGTCCAACCCTCAACCATACTTTTTCAAATACCTATCCAAATTTAAATTAGGCCAGTTGCCAATATTGTTTTGGGCAAAATTTGAAGTATGAGAAATTATGAAATGATCAAAGTTGTACTCTCGGTTAGACAGGTGTCGGTTGCTATGACTCGTTACCGTATGATTAAATATTTATAATTAAGCGGTGAGACTATTTTAGTTGAAGAAAAATGCTTATGATTCATTATCATATGATTATCCATATAAGATTGTGAGATTGATCTCATAAACTAAATTAATATATATTAAATCATGAAATATAATCTTTAAAATCAAACGGGATCCTGGACGAATCCCATTCCTGGAGGGATTAGAGTAGTTCTCGACGAAGCCTTGTACTTGACTAACCATTTCTTGTCGCCCAAACGAAAAAACCCTAACCCAACGAACAAAGAAACCCTAAATGGAGAAGGGGAACGACAAGGAGAAGGAGAACGAGAAGGATGCAAATAAAGCTGGTCCTTCCACTGAAAAACCACCTCCTCCGAGTGAAAACACACCGACCCCGACTGATACTCGACCGCCACCACCACTTGCGTCTCAAAATCGACCGCCGCCGTCTCAAGATCCTTATCGTGAAGGTAAAATCTCTAATTAAAAGTGCGTTGATTAGGTTTGATTTGGATTTGTTGTGGTTTGACAGTGAACATATGTGGATTTGTATTTAGGGTTTGAGTTTTTGGGGACATAGGTGGATTTGTTGTTTGTTGTCCCCGATTTTGAAAGTGAATGAATCTTAGATTCATTTCATGTATTTATCATAAATAATTTATGATTTTATTTATAAAAAATAATTTTGATTATTAAATAATTAAAAATTGCTTAAGTTGGTCAAAATTGTTATTAAAATCGTTGACTGTTAAATATTAACGGAATTGTTAACGGATGACCAATTGAGATCTGATTTGAAATGTACAGGACCAAAAAATTCAAAAGATAAAGTTTATGATCAAAATCGTAAAATGAGTTCAGGACCAGTTTTGGCCTTTATGCAAAAAAAAATTAAATTTTCACTGAATTTCTATTTTAAATTTATTCTAGTATTTGTAATGGGCCGCCACGTAGACGCGTAATTTAGGTCGATGAAATCAGGTCAGCGTCTCATCCCCTCATAAATAGCCCTAAATTGCTGAAGTTGGGAATTTCAAACATATCAGGAAAGAGATAAATCACATAATCACACAGATCGTTCGCCAAATCTTCCATCGTTTCTCCGGCAATTCCTTTGTTGGATCCTTTTCCAGACACCCGATCTTGCCGTAAAAATGGTAATTATCCTGTTTATTTTGTTATTGCGGTTGAATTGCTGGATTTTCGTCCCTTTTCTGTTCGTTTATGCTTTATGAATGTATATTTGTTTCAAAACGATCTTTGCCTTATATCTTATGGTATAGTTTCTCGATCGATCAATTTTCGTTTCTGTTTTTTTTCTTTCCAATGTAGATCTCGTCGTAGAGGACGGTTGAGGTATGAATTGGTTTAGATCTATGCTGGAAATTGATTCTTCCGTTTCCGATGATTTTGATTTTTTCTATTTAGCTGGAAACCGATTGATGTTATTATATTTGCATTCCGGTAAAGCACATATTGAGTTGTCACATTGCAGTTAATTTTGGAAAGATTTATATATTTCCGAAAAACAATGATTTGGAAAGTATTTATCCCTAATTTGAAAGAGTATATGTTTTCGAATAACAATGACTTGAAAAGTATTTATCCATAATTTAAGGTGAATTGACTGTTTCATAATTTTATTTTGTTGCCACGATTAGATTACTGGATCTTAAATGTGTATGATTATTATCTGTGTATGTAGTATAATTGTGAGAATTCAGATGTGTATTAGACTTAAGTGTCAGTTTGTGATTCATCTGTGCATCATAAACATCTTGGAAATATGTGATTTATGCAGACAACTTCAAGGAGGCTTGCCGACAGGAAGGTCGAGAAGTTTGAGAAGAACATCAATAAACGTGGAGCTGTTACTGATTCGAGCGCAAAGAAGGGGAACAACTTAGCTGTTGGCCCAGTCTTGATTGGGTTTTTCATATTTGTCGTCATTGGATCATGTAAGAATGCATCATCATTCCTCATACGTAGTTGTACTATTTCGTTGATCTGTGTTGGACTGTTGGTTAATATTTACCTTTGATAGTTTGCTCACTTAGAAAGATAAGGAATAGATCTCTATTGCCATAAGCCACTATCTACCTGCCACAATAGAGAAAATATGTGTGTGCTTTATAGTAGCTGTAGCCTAAAAAGAGTTAAATCTCGACATTACTGATTTGCCCTGGTCCTTGTGGTTTTGCCAACTAGATAACAGTGATTTTGGAAGGAAGGATCTATAATATATGTGTCATCATCCTACTTATGTAGTTGCAATATTTTGTTGATTCGTGTTGGTTAGTAGGAGTATATATTTGCAAGTCTACTTTCTTAGGAAGATAAGAAATATAGATCTCAATTACTATCAGCTACTACTATCTACCTACTACAGTAGAGAAAATATATTAGTTATACTACTTTATAGTAGCCGTGGCCTAAAAAGAGTTTTAATGATCTGTCCTGGTCCTTCTTGCCCACATGCTGCTGGGTCTCTTTCTCATGAGATACCGGTTATTTTGGAAGGAATGGTCTATTATTTGTCTCATCATCCCACATATGTAGCTGTTGTAATATTTCATTTATCTGTGTTGTCTAGTATAGGTATTTAGTCTTTCCAGTCTGCTTACTTAGCTTAAGAAATATAGATCTCAATCACCATATGCCACTATCGACCCTACTACAATAGAGAAAATGTGCATGTGCTTTACAGTAGCCATGGCCTAAAAAGAGTCAATCTCGACATTATTGATATGCCCCGGTCCTTCTTGCAAACTTGCTGCTGGAGTTCTGTCTCATCGTCTAAAATTGTGAACTATAGACATATCAAAATCTAAAGTAGATTCGACCATTTTGATGATTCGTTATTTATGTGATCACTCTGAATTTTTTGTACCTTTTTCTTCAGCGCTATTCCAGATAATCAGGACGGCAACGAGCGGAGGCATGGCTTAACTGCACACAATGTTTCACAAGGACGTCTTGAGAGGTGGCGATGCAGCATCTCTTCTCAATTGATAGCCTATATTCTGAAACGTGGAATCTTTGTAGCTTTATTATGTGTTGACTTAAAACTTTGTACTACAAGTTTTACTTTATCTTTCATCTGTTTGTTTCTGTGACTATATGTACACTGGGATGTTTACATTCTTTAAAACTCCAATGGGATTACAGTTTACTGCTGAATCAAAATATACTTCAAAATGAACTGAGACCAAGACGCTTGACCTTGGGCAGTTTGATTTGACATTTCCTAAGAATTCGATTTGTTGATATCCACTATATATAGCATAAAAAGGAGCTCAGAATTGCACCAATATAAATCTTTTTTCAGTGGAAATGAAAAGAGATTTAGCCTCAAGGGGAAGAAGAGGTGGTACAATAATAAGGATGGGATTTGATCCATAATAGTAATATAGTACATTAATTATTTGGTTTGCAGAGGAATCCCACAATCAATGTCTAGAGTTGAAAAACTAGGCGACTGCAGTCAAACAAGGGTGAAAAGCAGTGCCGCAGGCAATCCATTGCCTCTTCCGGGTGCGCGGCAGCACACAGCCGGGGACCTTAAGCCACTCCCGGCTGGCTAGATCGTAAGTCACGAGTCGATTCATCTGTTTCGACCTGAGGGATAGCATAAGCAAGCCTTTGTTACCCAGACAAGTCATTCTAACGTGCTTTCCATAAAATTCCAAGCACCATATGTTTGGCATTCTGTCAACCTCCTTCCACAGCAGAGTCATCTTCTGCAGCTCCCATATATACACGCATGTCGCTGCATTCTTCGTCAGCAGCCCAACAAGCATGATCCTGCCTCCGCTCTCCGCCAGTGTGTGATCACTCAGGTGAGGAGGGACAGGGATTACGTACTGTTTCCACATCCCGCTGTCCAAATCATACGACAGGAGCCCGTCTGGGTCTGACCGCATGAAATACAGCGTCCCGTCAACTAAAACTGCCTGAGACCTGAAGTTGAGCGCTAGTGGAAGCTTGATACTCGGGGGCATGCTTCCTGGACGAATCCAAGAGTTCTTTGCAGAGTCGAACACTTCGAAGTCCCCCTCACAACCAACCCAAAGGATCTTATACCCTGAGTTGGGGGAGCCCCCATTCAGCATCATCCCAACAGCTACACGCGACCACACCTTCACAGACCTGGCTGGCAATTCCTTGAATGATCTCGTCAGAGGGTTACACACGTAGAAGCTTCTGTGCCCGATGTCAAGGAAGCAGATGAGACCTCCAGCTGATGCCACTGGCAGAACGATTTGTTTGGTTGACAACGCAGGCACTGTTGGATGGTGCCACTTCTTCAATGAAGGATCATACATTGCTCCCGTATTGACGTTCTCGTGGGTGATGGTATAGAACCAAGACTTTGTATGCATTACTTCAGCACATTGCTGGGAGAAGCTTTGAGAAGTAAGCAATGAATTCCACTCCTGACAAACTGAACGGAAGCGGAAAAACGCTGGTATGGGAAGTCTTGCTATAACAGCTTCAAAGAGGTCCTCTGGAAAATCTTTCCAGATATGATCTTCCATGATTTCATTTGAGCTCGCAGCGGAAGTTGCTTTTCCACGACTACGCTCCTTTCTAGCTTTCTTTGAGGGTGGAGGTTTGCCCGGTTCAAGCATTTTTAAATTTTCAGATTTACCAGCAGTCATTATTATGTTGTAAAAACTGTCTTCAAAAGAGCTACTAGATTCAAGATTCAAGAAACACCATCTGCAAAATAACAAAGGTACAATTAGATTCTAAACTTGGCTACGTAGCAAGAGACAAGTTCATACTAAAAAGCACATTCAAACTGAGGTACGAAAAAAATGCAGATGATCAATAAGGGAAGTAAAGTGATCCAGGAAAGTGAGTCAAAAATCAATTTAATTCACATACCACAAGAGACAAGTTCATAAATACTAAAAAGCCCAATCAAATTGAGGTACAGAAAAAATGTAGATGATCAATAAGGGAAGTAGAGTGGTCTAGAAAAATGAGTCAAAAATCAATTTAATTCACATACCACAAATAGGCAATAGTATCAGATTCCTTACTGTCAGAAATATGTGATCTTGTTAGCAAAAATATTTGAACAAAAAAATCAGTGGTAACCTAACTGGAAGAATTGGTACACAGGATAATTATCAATCGACATTAGAGGAACATAAAATAAGATGAAGTTGAAAAAGAAAATCTGTCATGACAAATTACAAATAAAAAAGTGAGAATTAACAAGATAACACAATATGTAACACAAAAGATCAAAGTTTATAGTACTCCTTGTTAGCTGTGACAGAAAGCATACACACACATGAAACTTGAGCGCAAATGATTGCAAAAGTGCACAGTGCACCCAATCTCAAGGTTCAAAACGCTACAATTGATAGGATAAAGTAAAATGTCACTACACATTTGCAGCAGACTAGGTTCCTATGAATCCTTTGTTGACAAGCAAACGACGACTGTTTTATAGATCCCTCATATTTTCTTACAATGTTCGTTCAGTAATTTCATGAGAAATTATGTCTATGCAGAAGAATCGCATCTTCAAACAAGCCACACTGGCCGAGCTTTTAGAACATTGCCTAAACAATTGGATTATCACACAGAAAAATTTATTTAGGTAGAATCATGCCAACATTTGGAAAACTAGAGTGCAATAATTGCATTATAACCAAAGCTTCAATTCTTTCAAGGAAATGGCTTGGAACTAGAGAAATCAAAAGAATCTCTGCCAAAGTATTCAAACAGATCACAATGCATACCAGTAGGTAGTAAGCAGTTAAATCGTTCAACACGCATTTGATCTTTGGTTTTAAAGGACAAGACAAGATGCCAGTTTCATGAAGTCTATGATCTGGGTATGTTGTTGTGCCTAAATTGATGGCGTGATTTTTTTTTGTTTTTTGCAAGAAGCATATGGCAAATATCAAATGCGGTTACTAAGCTGCTTGAAAAGTCAGTATGCAGTGACCTGGAAAAATTGGTATTATCTCATTTAAAAGGGGCTTAACACAAAACAAACAAACAAGCAAAGGTGAATTGCATCCAACTATCTTGTGATGGTAGCCAATAATGGAGAAACGAAGTACTTGAATCCACGAGACTCCTAACTTCTAGCTTTTTTGACAAGGTGTATCATAAATAATTAAATATAGACCAGTAGGACTAGGAGAACACGAAAAATTATGTTCAACTTTCTAAAAACTAATTAACTACTGGCAAAAGGTGCAAATAAACTCACTTTAAGTTAAAAAACTAGTATGCTCATGAAACTATTGTGGCATAAGAATAGGCCAAAGTACAGTTTGTTAGAGCTTTAACATAACACTGGCCCCTAAATTGCAATCTCCAACCGATTTATAGCAGATTTCATGCTCTTCCCCTTTCTATGAATGTGTAAGCTGCCATAAATTTTCATGAATGCATCATAAAAAGAAGGTAGAAGCGAAAAAGCATATACCCTCCGTAAACACACACACACATAAAGATATGAAATGAAAAGGCAGAAGCAAAAAAGGGTACAATCATAATATTCATAAACCACATATTGTTTTCCATGCAATACATGTCTACCTTAAATTACCATTTTAGAAATATGAAAAGATAGCACCTAATTTAGTGTTAGTGAATGGAATGTGGAACGCCACGGTAAATGGTGGAAGTGGAAGACGCTACTAGAATATGTAAGAAATCCCATGACAAATAATTGGATGCATGAGCTAATGAGCATCAACAATCTGAGATTTGATATTATTGCCCAATTCCAGTGACAACAAAACGACAAGGAGCCATCTTTGTTATATTCGTCAATCTACACAATTAATGACAATATCTATTGTTCTTTTATGTAATATTAATGGTATCAAAATCATTAGACGCCACCTTACTTGCGCATATGAAATACCTAAAAGATTTCATAATGCAGAAGGAGAGTTTACAGAGCCGAGATTTCAACTTTAATCTTCCATCAATACCATACCACAACAAATAAAGTGCAGCTGAAGGGAGAAATAGGCAAGAAAGAACACAATCGCATGGCACCAAAGCCCGAAATTTCACTCGGATTAGGACGATACAGACCTAGATTGCACACACTGGTCAAACAAAACAAATACTAGCTAGCACAAACAACTACGAAGGTCACTCATGAAGTCTACAAATGAAAAATGAAAGACAAAAATGTAAACCTTATTCCATACAAAAAAACTTTCTGGAAATGGCAACAAAGCTCTTGTGAAAGCTGAAACGCCAAAAGAATAACATAAAAGGATACCAAAAGCAACAATACAACTCACGAATTTCGCCAATTCATCTTCAAATGATCGAATCAGAAGCAATTTTATCCAGTGCAAAGCAAATCAAGTATTGCAACCATAGATTTCAGCTTCAAATACTCAGAACTCCACAACATACACACTATATTAAATCAATATTCCACGCCGAAACAGCGGAACGAATGAATCAGAAGCTAGAGAGAGAAGCGTAAAATAGCATAAAAATCCCTTTCCACTTAAGCAAGTAAACATTTACAACAAAAAAACCAGACACAAGGCGAAAAATCCGTAACCTAATCCAAAAACAGAGACAGGTAAAAACAACGAAACATCCAGAAATCAAATCGATTCGCAGCAAATTCAAACAGAAAATGAGAAATAGAGAGAGACCTTAAGGGTTGAAGCTGAATGGAATGATTGGAAGGGGGAGGAGAACCGTAGAGTTCCAAAATAAGCTGCCGTAACATGCCCGCCCCTTCCATCATTCACTCCATAACTACTCTCCGACTCTCTCTCTCTCTCCCCTCTTTCTTTCTCTATATCTAAAGGTTGTATGTATATGCGTGTTGCGAGGGAGGGGGGACCTGGATTGGCGTTGTGTTGTTGCTTATTGTAGCCAATGCCGTATTTACACGTCACCACCCCATACTTTCGATGAGTAGTATTGACCGTACGCAAACATTTCTCTCTTTTCTTTTTTCTTCACTTCCACTCGATTTTTCTTCCCTAAATTGACCCTACGATATTATTTTTTTCCTTTTACTTTTGTAATTTCACCGCCGTAAATAGAAATAAAATTGTGTATCATTCGTGGATTACTTCATTTTTTATAATGAATATAAAAAAATAAATTGAAATTTTATTTTTATATTATTTATAAAATTAATGATGCCATTGACCTTTGTAAAATAATAAAATCAAATACATAAAAACAAAACAACTCATAATAATGTGCACTAAATGAGAGCGGTTCATAGATATACTCATATAAGATACACTATGTAGCATTAACATAAATCTATAGGTATCTTTTGAGGGGTGATAATTAGCATATGAAATCATCTTATATCTCTCATTTTTTTACCTGGGGTTCATTGATATACTCATATAAAAAATGTGAAATTGAATCTTTAGACTTTCTTCTACAAAGATAGCATATTTGGTGTCCCTAAATCAAAATATTGGTTGCAACAAATCAGCTCTCCCCCCACTTCCAAAAACTTTTCATAATCTTGTGCATAAAATTTCGAAATTGTTTGTTTTTATCTAGCATGTGACAAAGATAAAGGAGAAGAAAATATATATCTTTACCAATAAAAGGTAGCAAGTACTTGGTACATTGATAGTTTGGTAATAATGTCAATCAGGTAATGAACCCACATGTCATAAATATGTATGAATATATTGTAGTAAAACTCAATTTCACCCAATAGTACTAGTAATATGCTTTATTTTAGATGCTTTATGTTTAGGAGAAGTGATGTTAAACACACAATAAAGGTCCGTTTGTTTTATACATTTGATTATGATATTCTTTTACTACATGAACTATTATCATATCTTTATTTCGATAGAATATATTATTTGTAGCACAATGAATTAGTACAACTTAGATAACGTCAAGGTAGTTCAGATAGTCTCAATTGAGGTAATTGAGGTCTTAGGTTCAAATCTCGACAACGACAGTATACGAGTTTTGTCTATTGTAATGGCTCCTTGTGTGCACTAGGTCTCAGATTGTTTTATTGAGAAACTCTGAGATTTACTCTTCTCTTCAATGCTCGTGTGAGAATCAAAAGGCAGAAATTCACCTTCTTTAGTACAAGTACAACACAAATAATTAAATGCAAATTTACAATTACAAAATCGTCACCAAACAAAGTTATCCCAAAACCACAAATTATTAACTAGTCATTTTTAACTCTAGAAAAAGTATTTCACAGCTGCTGAATTTATCCCCTCCTTTAATAAAAAATTTAGTCTATTAAATCGAAGGGTATATGAGTAATTAGGGAAGTAAGAATTTGTCCAAGGAAGATCAACGGCTACCAATTCACTAAGCATATAATCTGACGGCTTAAATTGCATCACCGCTACCTCCTTTTCATTTTATTTTTTCGAGTATTTTTTGTTTTTATTTGTTTTCAACTTTTATACTTTAGTGCAATCATTGTGATTATGAAAACTGGGAAATAATGATATTGGTGAGTTTTGTCAAATAGGTAGAATTTCAAAGTTCGATTATACATATTCAAACAAATAAAATGTCACTGTATTTAAAATAACTTCTAAAGCAAATCGTGACATAGAGCTATACCCCCCTTAAATTAGAGTACCCATGTTATCTAAAATTAAATAGGCTGGAATGTGAAAATTCTAACTAAATTTACTCTAATATTATTGTGATACATACGCATAAATACTTGCATACATTATATAAGTGTAATCATTATAGTACATATTTAATTTAGCAATTTTGCTGCAAGAAATGTGATTATTTTTGTAGAAAGTAAGGTATAGCTAAGAATCCCCACGAAGAAATAATAAATTATTTTATTTGAACGATTCATCATGAATTTCGGCATTTTACACATAAAGCAATGTCGTTGCATCATTTGCTTGGGTGTAAAGAATTTCCCATCAAACCCCAATATGGATGGAGGGTGACTGAGGTGGCATTTAAGTTACAAAGTTTTCTTTGTCGATTTTTCTTAGGTAGCAAAAGAGAGATATTTCACATAGAGTTAAATATCTTTAATTGTTTTTCTTTAATATTTCAATACAATTTTATGGATACCAAAGTTATTGGTTGAAGGTTTTGCGTTAGCTAAAAGTTTCGAGGACTCTCACAAATGTGAGTAGTGGTATTTTGATTTGGTAAAGTACCAAACATTTTTATGTATATGAATAATACTATAATAATAATAATGAGTATAAAAACAATCTAATGATGATCCATTACACGCTTTCTATATGTAGAGATGATAACACGCCTATAATGTACAATTATAATCAATTATGAAATTGGTTTAATTGTTAGTATTCCTTAAAATGATTATACAACTACGCACTAGTTTAACTTGCGTTATTATTCTTGTATTGTTTGTTCCTTTGGGAAAAAGAAAAAGAGAAAATGAAAAAGTGTGTTGTTCCACATTCAAATGATCAAGCGCTATATTGCAAGGAAAATTATTTATTGTAAAATTACTATTTTAAATGTACTTTGGTACTATATCATTTATACTATTATTACGTGATACATAATAAAAATAAGGCAACAAATAATAAGTTTTTACTTTGTTTGACTGGTCTCTCTTTAAAAAGGTTTCAATTAGTAGGATTTTTGCAAAATTGTATTTATTTGCTTTCACCTTTTTTTATTTCAAAATGTGTTTGGGTGATTATGTGTATGTAATGATTATGTGTGGAGAGAAGTGCTAAAGATGAAAGAAGAGGTGAATAGCTAGGTTAATACAATGATGATGATTTTGTATATTTTGTTTATTTCTTCCCATATTTAAAGAGTGTCGTGAAACAGCAATATCTTGGCTATATACACCATGTTTTTTTAAATATTTAATTATATTGATTTAAAGAAATCTAAAATGGGTTTTGAAATACTAAAGAAAAAGGGTTGTGGGTGGGTAATCATGTCACACAATTTCATTCTCATCTTTGTGGGGGCCTAAATCAAAATGCATCATACCTCATAATTATTGTGATAATCACATCAACATTAACATATTTGGCCTTAAATTTTAAGCTATGGTAATCATTCTTTTACGTGTGCAATTAGTTTGTTGATTTGAATGTTGAATTCAACAACCACTTTTTACAATTGTTTGATCTTTTTATCTTGATTTGAGGCAAGGATTTGCTTTTCTTGTCTAGTAGGTGGAGAGTCTTTTCATGATTACAAACTTCAAATAAAGTGGTCTTTCAAATTTAGGGAAAAAAAGGATTTTGACGACTTTGATTTTTTCCTATGATATATTTGACGTGCTATAATATTTGGCAATTTCCATATAACTAAAATCTTATGATTAACCAAACCTTTTTTTTAAATAAGAACTCGGTTTTCTTCTCTCAATGTGATTTTGTTATGTGTTCTAATAAATGATGGATTTATGTGGAGTTGGAGCCTCACTGATTTTACCGTGGATTGTAAAAATAATTAGATAACACTCCAAAGTATGCATTTTTTGTTGAGCATGAGTTTTAATACACAATTGATAAAATATAAGAGATAGAAAGAAAAAGTAATTAAAGTATTGTTACCACCTCATTAGAGAGAAAATAGTTTCAAAAATTTAAAAAGTGCATATATTCTTGTGGGACGAATTAAAAATAAAATAGTACATATTCTTATAGGACGGATGAAGTATATAAAAATAATAGACTTCTTTTTACATTTTACTTGAAACTGGGTTAATTTTTGTTCTTCATCTACTATCCATTGCCAACAACGTCAACTGCACCGCCTCTATCTTTCAATATAGACGATGACATTTTTCAGTGTGTCTAACTTCACGAGTTATGTTTCTAGAATTTGTAATCCCCTCTAAGTAGGTGGAAAGCGAATCAAAATTATTTTCCCTTTTCATTTGTCATCAAATTAATTGGGCCAACTAAGTTTTTGGTAGCCCAAATTAATTTCCCTTTTCCCTATCCCAAATAATACAAATTCCGGCTTATGATTAAGTTGAAGTATCAAACGGGCCAGCCCAAATTCAACATCTTTCACTGAAAAGCCCCAAGTTTAAATGAACAAGGCCCAATGAAAGTGCCCTCGTTTGATGTATAATTATTGTTCTTGACTTTTAGATATGAAATAAATACTACTACTATAATATAAGAGGATAATCAAAGAAAACAAAGTTTGAGTAGTGATTTTCTATACGAAATTAATCTACTTTTGTTGACAATCAGTAATGCTTTAAAAGATTTTTGATGATATGCTTCAAAAATAATGAAAATCCAAGTTTGTCATTTAAAACTAACCTCGCCTATATAATTTGAACTATTTGATTACTTTCATCTTTTTTGAAGATCTATGATAGTTATATCTGTGTTATGTGAGAGCAAATAAGATGGAGAAATGAATTTCATTTTCTGAATTATTTACTAGATACACACAAATACAATAGTTATAATGTCTGTATGACTATATTTAAGAACTCTATATAAGAAATAATCGCAAGGTAGCATTTTAACGTTATTTAATTGGAATAAAGTTTGGCGCTTAAGTTATGGTCCATAGCTAAATGTTTACTTGATTATATAGGTGAGGTGTCGATCCCCAATTCCTTCACTTATTCTGAAATTAGCATTTTAGATTTTTTTTAATAAAAAAGAACCAAACCGAATTTATGAAAAAATTGATTTGAACTATAGTTATCTAACACTAACATTTTTAATCAAATTCAAATCGAATAGAATAATAAAAAAATTAAAAATTTTAAAATGACAACCATAGTATTATTATTTCGGTTTGAGTTGGTGTAATTATTTGAATTTTGAATTATTTGTCTACTCCTATTTGAATATGGCACATATTTTTTTTTATGCATTTAGAAACGCTCGAAACCGTAAAAGTAAAAGGCAATCAAAGGTCAAACGTACAAAGGAAATTTAAAAAGCTAGCAAAAACAACGAATTAACAACTAACAAAAGAAGGCCTACAAACCACAGACAAACACCAAAGCAACCAAGCAACAACACCCCAAGACGCAGCCAAAGAGAGAAGAAGAGATAGAAAAGTCAAACCATGAGTTTCACCAAGCAACATACTTGCTACTTTTAATCTCCGTTCCAACCTCTGATATTTCTCAAATCTTCTATTTGATGAGGTGAGTGAGAGTGCAGACCTTGGGCACCAACTCCTAATCCACGAGTGAAGGCGTAAAATTAACATTTTCTTCTCAAAGTCCCAATTTGGTTCAAAACCTTGAAATATCATTTATTTCGAATAAACCAAATCGATCGTGATATCACGTAAAACAAGGAGATCCACAACTTTATGTCAAACTTGCGGAAAGGAGTGTCCAACCAAGATAGGAAGCATGCTATTGGCTCTTTGGGTAAGTAAAATGATATATTCCACTTGTTGCAGCAATAATACCAGAGGCTACTAGAGACTTTGCAGCTGAAGAAAATGTGTTCTAAGGTCACCGGCTCCTCCTTGCAAAAAATGCATTGATCATCTTTAATTTCAGAAGAGCCAAATCTGAGTAGTCTGTCCTTTGTCGCGAGTCGCCATGCATAACGAACCATGCATGTAGTTGTGCTCTTGGCTTTGCAACCTTTCTCTAGTGAAGACATCCATTTCTCCCAGCAGTATCGTCATTGTCTAAGTTCCGAGCAACCTGCAACACAAAAATTAGAAACAGAAAACCATCGGCACCTCATACAATAATGTATAAACTTCTTGCCACTAGGACAAAGGCTCTCGACCTTTCTAAAAGTTTATTTGAGACTATGATGTATGCTAGACTAGTTGAGTTCTATTAATTGCGGCGGTCCCAAATACCAATAAGTTGAAATATGTAGATAGATCAGTGATAATTTTTGAATTATGAAATTAAAATTAGTTTATAGAATGTTCGGATGGTGTTACCGATAAAATAAACAAAATTTATATGAATATTTATTTAAATTATGGAGTAAAATTTAGTCAAATCTCGACACTCTTATAAAATTGAAAATAAAATATTAAATATTTTTTTTCAATTATGTTATCCGTGTGAAATGACGTTAATAACGCTTAAACACTACTGTTTAATTAGAAAGGAAAATAAATGAATAATATACGTATTTGTTTTTATAAAACGTCATTTTGAGTTTTCATCAACACCTAAAGATGTAATTATATATGTATTCATTTCCTTTTTTATCTTTTGTTCTATTGTTCTTTTTAATCTCAGCCCCACGATTTTATCATCTAACGGTTAGATTGATGCCACGTGTCATTTAATAATGCAGATTTTCAGTTGAATAATGCACACCGACTAATAATGCACCATTATAGTGTAATAATGCAGATTTTCAGTTGAATAATGCACACCGACTAATAATGCAAATTTTTCGTCAAATAATGCAGATCATCACAACCATTCAATTCAAGGATCCAAGGACTATGATTAAAAAGAACATTGGACTGAAAAGCTGCGAAGGACCTTAACACACCCCATATATATATATATATATATATATATAAGATAATTGAAAAAATATTAAAATTTCATAATTTAATAATATATCAAACCAATAAAAATTGAAAGACCAACAAATATTTTTAAACGATATCAAAATAAAAATGAGCATAAACTATTATTAAAGGTCGTTAGTTTATGTTCAACTATAATTTATATATCAAATTAATATCACGATTTTATCTGTCATTTATTTTTTAAATTTTGTCTCACACAAATCGCGTTTAATTACACGGCAAAGCAGATTTGACGATCTAAAGACATATTCATACTAAAAAACAAATTTAAGACAAAAAGTAAAATGAAAAATAAATTGAATGCATAAAGGAAACGTTTCGTCCGCAAATTTTCTGTCAGGTGTGAATTATTTATCATTCCATCTCAACCTCACACGCCATTGTCAACAGACCACTACTCAGTGGCGGATCTAGAATTTTTAATTCGAGGTACGAAAAATAGTTATAGAAGTTAATAATCCTTTTTGTTCTCTTAAATACAAATGCCGCACATATACATAAATTATATAGTTTGGAAATAAATTTTTTTGACATAATTTATTTAAGTAAATTTTTAAAAAAATTAATAGATTAAAAGTTTTTAGAACTGAACCTTGTGGATATAAATAAATTAAGAAAAATGTCAATTACTTTTAAAAAAATTATAGATATTTCATTAGTTGTAAATGTTTTATATATATGTGCAGATAATTGCTGCAAAATAGATAAAATCATAAATTAGGTTTAAAGTAAATTTTTTGTTTATTTGAAAATTTGATCAAGAAGTATATAAATTTATTTTTTCAATTGTTTTAACTAATAAAAAGATAATACATTTATTCTTTCAATTGTTTAAATAATAGTAAATAAAAAAGTAAATTCATTATTCTAGTAATAAAAAAGATAGAAAAAGAAGTAAAAGGCTATAAAATTTTTAATTATCTGAATAAAATAAAACATGAAATAAGTAAACACATTGTATCAACAAAATTTAAACAAAAAATAATTGAATAAGTAATATGATATACACACAGCTTTTATATGTTAGAATAAAGCAAAGCAAGAAAGGTGAAGAAATATGTAGCATAAAACAAAGCAAGAAAGGTGAAGAAATCAAAATATGAACCAGGAGGGTTTGAACCTAAACCTGAACCTGAGCTATGAAAATGAGTAGCAAAACCACTGGACCAGATAGGCTTTTTAACAAATTTATCTCAATACATATTATTAGTATCTTATTTTAGAGGTACAATTGTACCCCCTTGTTCTATGTTGGATACGCTACTGCCACTTGTGAACCCCATTTCACCATATGATATTTTGTAAGTGAAGTGTCGGATCCAAAACATAATTATAAGACAGAATCTATTAGGTATAAGTGATTTGTAGGATGAAATAAGTGAACGAGTGATCAGGCAGAATGTTTTCTTAATAATAGGTAAAATTATAATTTCACCATGTTAAGAAAAACTCAAAACAACATTGTTCAGTGTCTTTTACTTCAAACAAAAGAAAATGTGTAGATTGTGAGGTTTATTTCGTTTCTACTTTCCCATGGGAGAATTAGATAAGGTCATAAGAGCATCCACTACGCGTCCGGCGCGTGGCTCGCATTCCGTCCCGGAGGGACGGTTCCGCCGCGGGACGCGTTGCAACCCTCGTCCCGTCCCGTAGCCCGTCCCCAGCCCGTCCCATAGCCCGCATCCGCGAGACAAGGGACGCGCCGGCCTGTCACGCGCCCGTGCGACGTGGCGCGCCCCCGATGCATGCGTGATGCCCGCTCGCTGGCCCGCGAGTGGGCGTCGTCACGGATGACGCAATAATTCATTTTTTTAAAAAAAATCGATTTTTTTTAAACAAAATTTCAAACGGTAATGTTACCGTTAATTTTTTATTTTCTTTTTTTTATTTTATTTATTTATTTACTCTATAAATAATCCTATTTCATACTCATTTCACACATAAACACACATCTATTCCTCTCAAATCCCCTCTATCACTCCAATTTCCATCTTAAATCAACTCAAACAAATGAATCATTTTGAGCAAATGCGTAAATTAATGGAACAATCACTTGAAGAAGATCGACGACGAGAGGCGGAGGAAGCCGCGCCACCCCCACGACGCTCCCGGAAGTACATCAATCGGAACCGTGAGGAAGCCGCCGCACGGTTAGTACGCGACTACTTCTGCGATAACCTGATTTGGGGAGATACCTACTTCCGTCGCCGTTTCCGCATGAGTAAACCGCTATTTCTCCACATAGCGAATACTTTGGCGGCCCGGGAAGAGTTCTTCCGAGAAGGGTTCGACGCGGTCGGCCGTCCCAGCCACACTGCAGAAATGTACTGCAGCCATCCGTCAGCTTGCGACTGGACAAACGGCCGACATATTCGACGAATACCTCCACATCGGAGACACCACTGGGCGCATGTGCTTGCTCAACTTCTGCAGAGGCGTCCGAACAGCCTTCAGTGACGAATTTCTCCGGAGGCCAAGCACGGACGATTGTCAGTTCCTCCTCAACCTGCACGAACAAGTGCACGGATTCCCCGGGATGCTTGGCAGTGTCGATTGCATGCACTGGCAATGGAAGAATTGCCTGGTGGCTTGGAGGGGGTCCTACACGAGCAGCCACAAAGGCACCCACCCAACCGTTGTACTCGAGGCCGTTGCCGACTACCGGCTTTGGATCTGGCACGCGTACTTCGGGGTCCCTGGCTCGAACAACGACGTAAACGTGCTCTACCAGTCCGATCTCTTTACCGAAGTTTTGGATGGTAAAGCGCCGGCCATCAACTTCGTCGCCAACAACCGGCTGTATAAAATGGGGTACTATCTCGCCGACGGCATCTACCCGAAGTGGCCGACCTTCGTGAAGACGTGCCGCAGGCCTGCGAACCCAAAGCAGGCTCTTTTTGCGCAGAAGCAGGAGGCTGCGCGCAAGGATGTGGAGAGGGCGTTTAGGGTTCTCCAAGCGCGCTTCAACATCATCAAAGCCCCGGCTCGTTCCTGGTTCATGGAGAGCATGGTCGACATCATGTATACGTGCATAATCTTGCACAACATGATTGTCCGAGATGAAGGACCCGATGCGGGAAATTGGTTCAACCCCGAATCTCCCGGAAGCTCAACCGCAAGTAGTCCGCCGCGAAGTGGAGCGCATCCGTCTATACAAGAACGGTTGGCTATTCGGGCAAGGACACGCGACTCTAGCGCCCACACCCAACTCCAAGAGGATCTAATTGAGCACATTTGGGAAAACTTTGGCGGAGAAGATTAAGTTATGTCATTTTTTATTTTTTTAGAATTTTAATTATGTCTTTTTTTCTTTTTTTTTTTAAGTTTAAGTTGTAATGTTGTTTTAATTTTAATGAATTGTGTTTGTTTAAATTTAATTGGGTTGTAAAAAAAATAAAAAATGAAATTGAATGAATAGTAATTAAGGGACAGAATAAGGGACGGTTAAGGGACGGAGCGTTGCAGGTTCCGTCCCTTAGTTAAGGGATGGAGGAAAAAAGGACAGTGGGGCCCTCAAATAGTGGTCAAATAGTAGTTAAGAGACGGTTTAAGGGACGGTATAAAGACAGCGTAGTGGATGGTCTAAGAGGCAGACACACCCTCTTGCCCCATAAATATGCACCTGGGTCAATCTCTATTTTGCCCAAGTTTGTTCAATTTCTAGTCACTCCCATAATTTTCAATAATGGTCGATTATGTCACAACTTTGATATTCTTCTCAATTGCCCATAATATAGGATATGGAGAAATTATGTATAATGTGGCAACGGAAAATTCTATGTGGACAAAATATTCAACTACTTATACTAGAGCAGAGATTTTTTGCTTTACACATGTGCACACCCCATTTATAAATTCAGGTCCATAGTAGAATTTTTCGTCATGAAATAATTGAAAAAATGTTAAAGTTATATTATAATTGCTCATTTTAAAACTTGATCAAACTTTATGATTTTTCAAACTATTTGACCTAAAGCAGGTATTATATTTATTGATTTAGTTTTTCTATTAAAATTGATGTTGACATTACATCTCACATTTGGATAGACTTTTTTTTGCCGTGCGAAATTAGATAGTTTAGACTTTTAAAGGCTCAAATTTAATTTTCCAAATTGAACTCATAAAATTAGAATTTTAGTTTTCCTTTGTTGTCGTTTACGACCCCATCAATTTCACAAAAATTTTCTTAATGCAATTATTTCTTTTTTTGAGAAATTCGGCCACATATCAATTATTTCTTTCTTTTGGCTTTATTCTAATGCACAATTCTATCCAAAAATCCATCGGAAAAAAGAAAGATGATAAAGTGCAAATATTGGCATAAAACGTGATGAATGATAATATATTATTTCTTTAAACCGAACTTACAAAACAAAAAATTAGAGGTGTGCATTCGGGTTTCGGTTCGGTTTTTTGCCAAAACCGAAAAACCGAATTTAGTTCAAAATCCAAACTGAACCGTACCCGAAAAACCGAAAAACGGAAACCGAAAAACCGAAAACCGAACTTAAAAAACCGAAAAACCCGAAAAAAATTGAAAAACCTGAAAAAAATAAATATAATATAAATATATATTTATATATGTGTATTTTATTTTATTTTATTTTATTTTATTTTATTTTATATATACTAATAGAATATTTATATATAATATAAAATTAATAATACATATAATATATATTATATAGTAGAATATATTAAAAGAATATATATATTATATATAATATAATATATTAATAGAATATATATATAATTCGGTTTTTTGGTTTTTCGGTTTTTTCTTCGCCCGAACCGAACCGAACCGAAAAACCGAATTTTTTTTATTTTTAAAACCGAACCGAACCGAAAAATCGAAAAAAACCGAACCGAATTTCAAAATTTCGATTTAGTTCAGTTCGGATATTCGGTTTCCGATTTTTTTTCTCACCCCTACGAAAAATGTTCCATTTTAAATCGAAAAAAAGGATTGATTCATCAACAAAACCGCAAAAACGAGAATCGTACATTCCGGTAGTGGAATGAGTTGAGCAGTCTCCCCAACCGTCCGATCTCCCACATCAATGGGACCCACCTCCTCTGCATAAAATAGCTCACACCATTGTTATTGCCAGCTTGCCCCATCTCCTCTTATTTACTCAACTCTCTCACTTTCTCCTTATGGTAACATAAAATTCACCCCTCTTTCTCAACTGGGTAAGCTGCACTTCTTTTTCTTATCAACAAAATTGTGTTGCTTTTCATGTCCTTGCTTCTGTCTAACTAACTCATATGCTGCTCTAATGATTGCTTTCTTTCGTAATTGATTGCTTTCTGTTTCTGGAGAAACAATTGGGTGAATTTGTCTGCAGTTTGGGGATTATTAGTGAAGACTTTCCTCATCAAAGATGGAGTCTTGATTTTGATGGTGGAAGGGCTTGATTATATGCATATTTTTGGATTTTGTTTTGTTTTGTCTGGTGGGGAAGAGAGGCCAAAAGCAACATATTTAGGTCTGTTTCTTTTCTGTCTCAAGGTAGTAAGACCATTTATCTTCTCTTTAATTGTTATGTTTAAGAGGCATGGTTGTCAATCTTGGTGGGTGCCCATTGCTAGTAAATAGTAACTGTAAAAAGGTGGAGTCTTTATTGCTATAATAAAGGATGGTGATTGATTGGGATTGCAGGCAGTTCAACAGTGAAATTCTGTTTTTTTCCACTCATCTGAGTAAAGGGGCTAAAAAAAGAATGTTACCTACCACTTTCTTCTTTTTTCTCTAGCAAGTTCTATTCATTTTTCATCCATTGTTGGAGAGTTTTCTGCTTGGGTTGGTTTTTGTGGTAGGAAATTTTGAACAATGATTAATTAGGTTTCTTATTCATAGCAGTATGTTTGAATGAATCTATTTGTCTTTGCTTGTGTTATGTTCTATTTGCAAAGAGTAGGTTTCTTATTTGTAGTTGTTTGATTCAATTTCTTTGTCTTTGGTTGTGTTTTGTCTTGTTAATTTGAGGGCTGAGAACATGGGCTATTGGTGATGTTGAATGCTTCATCTGATGCTTGTTAGTTATCACGGAGCGTATTAAATTTTCGTTAGCGGTTCCCTTATCCTTGAAACAGGGAATTGTAGGTTTTCCATGGGATGATTACTTACTTTGTGATGTCTTCATGGTAATTGTGATAACTGATAAAGTGTTGTTATGGATATCTTATTAGTTGTTATTCGATCCTTCTGAAGTAGTTTCGCTTATTATGTTGCTTGTTACACGCAGTTTCTTCATCTATAGTTTTATGATACATTGTTCTTGCTTGGTTGATTGAGAAACTCCACCTATTGAGCCACTGTTTGGAGATGGATTGGAATACTAAGTGGGATTGGGAAAGCTATGACGCGTTGGGTTCAAAAAAGCTACAACTAGTGGATTGGACTGTTATTGATGATCGGGAAATTGATGCTGAATCCTTCAATCTAATAGCCGGGTGTGGGAACAGTGGAGCCTCTGGCTCGGATGGCGGCCGTGTTTCTTCAGCAAAGAGCTCAATATCAGTTTCTGATTCCTCAGCAAAGAACCTCATGGCTAATGAAGATTTTTCCGGAAATTTTAAAATTACGGAATCAGAAGGAACTCCGGAAGCTTCCATTGGCTCGGTAGAGCCACTGATCGGCCTCAAGCTTGGAAAGAGAACATACTTTGAGAACAGTGGGGCTGGAAGCCATGTCAAGAGTGCATCGCGCGCTTCATTGAAGAAAACTAAATTAGCAGGTGGAAATCTCCCAGCGCCTCGCTGTGTGGTCGAGGGCTGCAATGTTGACCTTTCAACGGCTAAAGATTATCACCGGAAGCATAGAGTTTGCAACATCCATTCCAAAGCCCCAAAGGTCATCATTGATGGCCTTGAACGCCGGTTTTGCCAGCAGTGTAGCAGGTAGACACAGATATAAAATTGTATCACATCATTTACACGTTTTCCGAGTTTTAATGCTATTCTCTCTGTTTGAAGGTTCCATAGCCCGTCTGAATTTGATGAAAAGAAGCGCAGTTGTAGAAGACGACTTTCTGATCATAATGCGCGACGCAGGAAGCCACAGCAGGACGTCATCCAGTATGCTACAAGGCTCCCGTCACCATTCTATGGTATACTTATCCATTTGAGCCCTTTACAGTTTCTGTTTGAAATATTATAAACACGAGATGTTTGCTTTCCAACTCTTAAATATTACCATAAATGCCCGTTGTTGAATGAGATTAAATATGGACACTGACATTAAATATGATCATATCTGGCTAATTGGTGTTGGAAATTTTCGGTATGTAAATAAATGCATTGACAGCTTATCATACGTGAAAATTTCTCGGTGTGCATTTAGGGGTAAGCCGTAAACTGGAAAGAGTAGTGTGATAGGAGGGAGTAGAAAAATGCTGACTTACTGTGCTGAAGATTTAGTCCGAGTTCGATAGTATTAGCCTAATTTTCATACGCCGTGTGCAGGAGGAAGGCAGCAAATGAGTTTTCTGTTGAGCAACGGTCCACCAGTGCACGCTAAGTTCACGCTGACAAAAGAGTATCATCCTTCGAAGTCTAGTGGAGACAGGGCTAGCAGCGAGAAAATGCATATTCCGGGAGCTAAACATCCACAGTTCGTTAACAGTGCAGCCAAAGGATTTCTGGCATCAAAGATCTCTGTGGCTGATGTTTCAAATCCAGGTCTGTCTTCCTACAACTCAAATCCTCATTTGCAGTAAAGTTTGGACAAACTTTTTTCTTCATGTTTTAAGACACTGAGGCGTCGTTATGTTGCTTTGACAATATTATAGCGAGATTTTGTTGTGAGTTTCAATCTCATGAAATAGATCCAATCTTGATTAGTCGTTATGTTTGTTCTTGCAATATGTAGGTTCGAAGGGATCCCCGTATTCTTCCCACTTAGATGCAGCGCCCGAGTATCCTCGTGCTCTCTCTCTTCTGTCAAACAATTCGTGGGGGGCGGAATCCGTGGCTTTTAATCCGATTCAAGAAAATGAAGCCCGTGCAACTCAGCCTACAATGTATGGAATCCCCGAAGGCACGCCCCTATCCTCTTCGGAGTTCTGGCTGCATCCGCCCTCCGCTCATCAGCCGTGGCCGGCCGACGCTAACTTCCAGCTGTTTGTAACACCATGCGAGGAGACAGGCTTGTATTCCAACATAATGAACTGACTACCATTCAACAACAATGTTCTAACTTGCTCTTTTGCTTTGTTGCTTTTTGAACTTTTGTTGCACAAGAATCCATGTTATGAATTTTTTAGATTTGTTGATAAAAGTTGTGTGAATATTTGTGTGTTTGTGGTGGGAGAATGTGATATGGAGTGAAAGGCATAATAATAGGGATGCATACGAAACATATCTCACTATGGGCATAATAACATGAGAAAATATTAATTTAAATCATTGCTTTTAGTTGACTTTTGATTAATCTCATAATTTATAAAAGTAGCTTAATAAATCACAAATTTTTTTATATTTCTTAATTATTCTATACAATTCAAACATTAAAATATCACAAATTTCAATCTATCTTAACTAATATATAGAATATAATACGCACTTAGTGAATCAAAATGGAGTGTAACACATAGTCCAACATCACAAAAATGCAAGCAAAAGTATGGATTTTACATCACAAATTGACATTCAAATCACAGTTTAAAAAGGCATCAACCCCAAGAGGAAGATTGCCATAGCCACACATCCTGCAACTTGAGGTTTAAGCCAATCCCCATTACTCCCGGGTGTCGCCGTCGTTGATGGCGTCCTGGGTGTCGTCGTGGTCGCGGAGACGTTGGTGAAGATGGCAGCCTCTGTGGAATTTGGAGGCAGGTTTAGAAGCTCTGTCCATTGCAAAAATAAACAAATTAATAATTCTACATAATCACATGACAACAATTTGAATATAGAATAATGTATTAATAAAATGAATGAATTTGGCAAAAAGAATCCTATGCACATATAAATACCATTAATTAAAGAATTGAGTAATTTGTCGGTGAATTTCTAAACTTCTATAAAATCCTAGCTTAAAATCTACTAGTTTCTTTAAATTATCAAACTATAGATTTATTCTGATTTTGCAACGAATCATGGTTTCAGTACTAACATAGCTTACTTACGTGGTACTATATGACCTCAATAGAAACAAAATCATGTTTTAAGCAACAAAACAACATTGAATTATGATTTATATTAAGCCAATATTTGCATGTAAATTCCTAAACTTTTTGTAGGGGTGCGTTAAAATGACAACGCATCTTGAAGTGAGACGGTGACACCACGTAGCCTGCAATATTATAAACGCTGCACTGCAATAGTATAAACGCTACACTGCAATCTATAGATTGCAGTCTAGCGTATTGGATATTACAGACGGACAAAAATTGCAGTCTAGCCTATTGGATATTGCATACCCAGAAAATTTACCCTTAAGCGTTTTTTATGATTGTCACATGACAGCTGATTATTCGTCCACGTGTACAAATGATTGGCTAGGAATGGTGCTATGGTGTCACTTTAACAGGTGTTGTCATTTTAACACAAACCACTCTTTGTAAATTCTTATTTTTATGTTTTCAATAATATTCTACACTTATTATAACAACAAATTAATCCTATACACCTTATTGTATCATCAAACTAGTAAAAGGTCTGTCCGTTGCAAAAAAAAAATTCAACATAACACATCATAAACATATTGTTTATTACTAATTACTTAAGTTAAACTACCATTATACCATTCGGAATATTTTCAATTTAAAGTCATTGCAAATAGTGGGTTATGACTCATGTCACACATCTATCTTCTTCCATTATCTAAGTGCATGTTTTTGTACATCCTCCATTCTCTTTAGCAATTTTCTTAAATCTATTGCATCGGTACATGAACTTTTTCCTCAAAAAGAAAAAATAACAAAAATTGGTGGATCTAACACCACCATCAATATCCAACCTACTTCATTCAGAAAGTAGTTCACTTATTTATATTTTTTACAAACAAATATATATACTAAAAATTAATAAACGTAGTCATTTTTTTTGCAGTAGTTTTTTCTTCAAACTATTTTTTCCCTTAAATTACTTATGCAGCCATTTTATCTTCTAGTAAGGCTATCTCCAACCATTTATACCAAACTCAAACCTATTTTTTCAGTTCTATCACATCAAATAATAATTCTACTCCAACCATTTACACCAAATCCAAACCCAAAAGAATATTCCATATTCACCTATTTCTTTTTACTTTTTCAATCTTGCCTACACATTTATTTAAATTACACATTAACCCCATAATAATTTATATAAATTAAATATCATATTATTTTATTTATTTTCTTATAGTATTAAATTTAAAAATATAATACTATATATAATATCACAAATTATACAAAATAAATAATTAATACTAATAATTTATATAAAATAAAATTAATGTTGTTTGACTTTTTAACTAATTAATAGATGAAAGAATAATTAAACTTAAACTAAATAATACAAATACTTAACCTTGAATAAATACTCAAATATAAATTTAAAATTCAAAATAGTTAAACAAATCCTAATTATATAAACTCAAAACTCTAAATTCGTGTAGTGTTAAAATAGTTAATTGGTACTACTAAACATAACCAAATATCAATATTAGCAATTAACTATCTTAATCTTTTACTAATTATTTAGATGATCATAATTAAATTGAAGCCCACAACTGTCAAGCCCATATAAATACACCTTAATAAAATAATTAAATAGTCTCCATCGTCTTCTTCATACGAAGAAATACAGAACCAGTCGTCTATCTCTCAACGGTTCTTGTTTCCGCCATTTCCTCTTCATCAGGCCACAGGCATGTTTCTTCCCCCAATAAATACATAAATAAGAAGGGGTGTTTTGCAATTTTTCACAAATTATGCAGTAGCTACAGTGCTATCACATATTTGGGTACCTACTGTTCAAAAAACGCAAAAATGAGGGATTTGAGATGCGTTTTGGTGTATGGTTGGGGCTATTTTTTACTGGAAAAATGGATTTTCCAGTATGGTTAGAGTTGTCCTAAGTAGGTATAATTTCAGCCTCAACCCATACTCCAAATTCCAATATTTTGGTGTTAAGAAGATTCTCTTGGTAAAAGACTGAATAGAATTTTAAATAAATTTCAAGTGCAGAGAAATTTTTTAAAAAAGGGGTAGGGTTCACATGTTTAATACAGGGATTAAAAAGTATTACCAATTTATTTTAAGGTAGAATCTAACCCTTAGATCTAGATTTAGATATTAAATATAGAAAGTAAAAAGTACTATCAACTTAAATAATTAACTTATTACTCCTAGGAGTACTATTTACCATTAATTTTAAGATGGAATCTAAAACAAGATCTACATATTATATCACGTACACTTTAATGAATGAGATTGTCACGGAATCAAGTAATAAAAAAAAGGAGAAATCTTACTAGGGCATTCAGAAATGCTAGCGTTAGCCAAATTACAAGCAGCAGGCAGCTGCAGGAGGCGCGCCTCCTGCACGCCCAGGCTCTTTATAGCGGCATTGGATCCGTTGTGCACCTGCTGAATAAAAAAGCAGAGGCACGCCGGATCCTCCTCCTTCAGCTCGGTGGCCGAGCTGCAGCACTCCTTGCCCGGCGCCTGCGCCTTGGCCGTCACGAACGACAGGCACGGCGTCACCTTCTGGAACTCTGACGCGCACTTCTCCGCGATCGTCTCGGCCGTGATCCCCACGACCGCGAGCCAGCAGAGGACCGCGGCCGCAAACCGAGCGCTCGTGCTCTTCGCCATTTGTGATTTTTGCTTTGGTGTGGGATGATTGGGAGTGTATATTGATGGCGGAGGTGGTTGGGAGCGGTGGAGGTATGCATCCGCCATTAATGAGCTCAAATGAATTCAATGTTTTCAACACTTGGCGCAATGGCTGACACGTGGCAGGTATCATTAATTCCGGCGCTATCAACTACCGATTCCTTGATTCTTCTTCACATGGCTTTAATGGTAGTAGTGGCATTCTTTTTAGAACCTTTTTACTAAATTAACAACTAGATTTTTACATTATAATTGCCGAATATGGTTAGCACTAGGATTAAATTGGCGGTTCAGATGGTCAAGTTTTGGTTCCAGTGTTTTCAGACAGTTAACTACTGATTTTGGTTCGAAATTGGTAAAAATTTGCAAAAAATGGGTAGGAAACTGCAACTAGTTCGAAATCAAAACCCCCAACTATCTTGTCATTTCGATTTAACCTTCGGCATAATGGTAATCGTCGGTACCGGTGTAGAACTAGAACTGATAAAGGTACAAATAGACCAATTTCGGTTTCAATAATTTTGAATTGTGAACCGATAATTAATCTGTGTTTTTATGTTAAACATGGAAAATCGTGAAATAGGGCAAAAAATGACGAAAACCGGTAAGTCCCAACAAAATCCCTAGGAAGTAGCTTTGGTTCCAAATGGGAACTAGGGGCGTCAAATCGTGCGGATTGGGTCATTATTGGATCAACCTGATAACAACCAAACCCAATAAGGCATAACATGAACCCAGCCTGTTAAGAAAACTGCAAATCCGAACACGAACTCAACCTACTACCTTCAAACCTGAACCCGACACGAACACATTAACAACACGATATAATATGGGTTGACACGCACGATAACGACCTGAACCCAATATTAGATGATTAAAACCTGATATTACACGATTAAACCTAATATTAAATTTGATTTACATGATAAAAATTAATTTTTCATAATTTAAACCCGATTTACAGCAAATTAAATAACTAAACTAAAGTATTATTTTTTTTTAAAAAAATAGTATAAATAATAAAAATAATAATATTACCTCTTAATGGGTTATCTGCATTCAACCCGAACTCAACCTGAAATTTTTGGATTCTTAACGGGTCAATCCAATAAGGACACGAACCCATTAAGGTTTGGCCCAAATCCATTATTTTCGTGCGGATTCATATCGAATTATCGTGTTGAATAAAAAATTGCCAATCCTAACAAGAACCACCAACTATATTGTCGTTCGGATTTCGCCTTCGGCATGAATGCAATATCAAATCTAAATATAAAACATAAAAGAAAGAAAAAGCCAGTTTTACCCTTCATGTATGCACATGAGAAAAATTATGTTACATAACTTATATGAGTAGTATTATTTATTTAGTTTTATAAATGATTTTGATTCTAACCCCTAAAAAATTCTAATAATATCATTAATTTTAGAAATTACATAAAATTTAATTTTTTATTTTATTTTCTAGATACTTCAAATAAATGGAAAAAACAATAAATTAAATTTGTGGGTAAGAAGACGAAAGGGTGGAAGAAGATGATCGGAGAAGACTAAGAATCGATCGGTCAAAAGATGTGGATTAGAAATCGAGAGAAATCGCGGATATCTTATGATGATGACACATAACTTGTCTCCTCGATAATGTATTTCACATTTGAAAGAAGCATTGCGGGTCACAAACATGGGTCGGGTCCAAGACGGATCAGAGCGACCCGGAGTAATGGGCTTAAGTGGT
Organism: Salvia splendens; assembly: GCF_004379255.2. Lineage (NCBI taxonomy): Eukaryota > Viridiplantae > Streptophyta > Magnoliopsida > Lamiales > Lamiaceae > Salvia > Salvia splendens. The sequence continues at coordinate 41,473,313 of NC_056036.1, read as the reverse complement.
GTGGGTTTTGTGCAATGGGCTCAACAACGGTCCACATTGACATTGTATTATCAGTTAGGTGTATGAATATGAGGATGTCACGTGGGAAGCCTAATAAATTCAGACTGCCAAAATGCTTTCCTAATTCCTACCAAACATTATACATTTATTAATTGTCGATATATCTTCACACATTTATATATGAGTTTAGCCATATCCTACTATATCTAACTGGTGATATGTGATCAATTATTTAGGAGGCATCACTAATTATACATGTGTCCTTGTCGTAATATGTTGACTGAATTAAAAAAAATGATTTAGCATTAAGAATATTGAAATGGGAGAAAATTTGGATGTGCGTATTCTAGGATTATGTAACTATATTAAAATTTATAAGTATATGACTTACACTCTGGAAAATTTGAATTGAATTTCGAATTTTGAAAATATGGAATATTGTTCTTTTGTGAAAGGAACACATGCTCAAGCTTGTAGCTACGGCGAACTACTTTTTGACAGCCAAAAATCCAACGGAAAAAAAAGCACACACCAAAGCAAAAAATTAACCAACAGCCTAACCAAACAACAAAAAGCAAGGACAACGAGCTATCAACAAAATAGAGAAAGCTAGTAGAGAGAATACAACACCCAAGACTCAAGTCACTAAAAGAAAGTTCTCATGATCTAGACACAAAACGATAGGTCAAACAAAAGACAAAGTCAGCTTTTCTTAACTCTGTTGTTTTCTTGGATTCTGATTCGGCTATCAAGTTCCCATTAGGAGCTCTTGTCTCATCGTTGATTACTGAGTTCTCTCCAAAATCTAACTACGTTTCATTCATCATTCATTTGTTCCGATGGAAGGATAATTTTGGGCACCAACCTCAAGTCCAAGTGCCAAGTCTTCAGATTATATTAAATATTTATTCTCGAACTCCCAAATAGGGTGAAACTCCTGAAGTTGATTTTATTCTTATGTCCCAAATGGTCCACACGTAATCACATAGAACATCGCTATCCATAGTTTCTTATCAAACTCTCGGGATAAATCCTTTCCATGCTTCTTATCAATTAGCATCTAAAAAATGACAAGTCCCTAGTGATTTGTATTTTTATTTAAATATAATCTATCACCTATATAAGTGTGTGGTGTGGGACGTGTGGGTGTGTTGATTTCTTCCCAGATTTTATAGTTTAATCTATTTATAACAGCTACTAAGACTTGGATTAGATATGAATTATGATTAAAGATTCGAAATCAGTAAGTTTCAGCATTGAATATGGGATGGGTCGAGTACTTAAAATATCTAGCCGACATCTTATAGATCGTCACACATTTGGATTACTATCAAATTAAGCTAAGCTGTGTTATTGCTGTCCACACATTTTTTTTATAATTTTAATTTATATTAAGAAATTATTTAATTGTTTTATGTTAATAATTTATCAGTAATTTAAAATTATATTTAAAGTGAAATCTAAAAAGAAGGTTTAGCATCCCCTGTATGGATTAAGTCTAATTAGTGAACATTATTTTCTTGCACCCTATAAATCAACTATATAGCTAGGAATTTAATTGAAGTTGACGAGGAAGATGAGGTTTAGACCGTTTAATAATTGTAGTAGTGCTCTAAATGGAAATGAACTCCCTATCTTGTCTATTATTTGATCTATTTTATCGATATTTTTTTATTTAATGTAGGTATTCTATGTTCTAGTCATTCAAGACTCAACTACATCTTTAATGATCTTGTCAATCATCATTAATAACCACAATTATGTATATAATTTATACAAATATCACTGTAAAAAGTAGACTCTCAAATAAATAAAAATATATTTTATACTACTATGTATTAGTAACATTTTAAAGAAATTATCGCTTTAGACTTTAAATGATTAATGCATTATCAATTAACACAACTATATAATCTATATTAATATACCTATTCAAATTCAAGAGAATCATTAATTATGTCGAGATATTAGAAATTTATAGCATTCGTAAATTTGTGCTACCATCTCATATTTACACTAATAAAATTCGGAAAATTGAATATGCCAACTCAAGAAATTGATAATCAGTAACGAACAGCGACTTGCGAGTAAAAAAAGGAGGTGACTTAGGACGGAGAAAGAAGAAATTTATTTTACTATTTTAAATTCAATACAATTTCATTTTAATATTTTCATTTCAATTTTGAGAAGGATGGAAAATCATCAAAATTGACAATATTAATTAATCATGAAAAGATGTAGTTTTCATAATTACTCCAATTAACACCTTTAGTTCAAAAAGTCAAATGAAGGGTAGTAGTTTAAAACGTTCTCTCCAAACGCATAGTCCCAAAAACAAGAAACACAACAATGCAAAAAGGCAACAACCAAAGCAAGAAGGCAGAGCGCGCCGCTGGCCCCTGCCCCTAGTGGCCATAGGATCGATCGCCGCCGCATCGCTCGTATTCCTCCTCATTGCAAAAAACGCCTCCGCACCATTCCTCTGCGGCGCGGGGGCGTCGTCACGCCCCTCGGCGACGAGCCTCCAGCTGGAGGCCGTGCTCCAGTACGCGACGTCCACGGTAGTGCCGCAGCAGTCATTGGCCGAGATCTCCGTCACGTTCCACATCCTCCGCTCCCTGGCCCCCACGAACTTCCTCGTGTTCGGCCTTGGGCGCGACTCGCTCATGTGGGCCTCCCTCAACCCACATGGCAAGACGCTATTCTCGAGGAGGACCCCAAGTGGGTCCAATCCGTCTTAGGAGACTCCCCCGCCCTCCGGGCCCACACCGTCCCCTACCGCACCCAACTCTCCCAGGCTGACGAATTGATGCGACATTTCCGCTCCGAGCCTGACTGCTCCCCCCATAAATCCTTCCTACGTGGCAACGATAAATGCAGGTAATTAACTGTTAAAGTATTGTTAGTAAAGAATGAATCCCTCCTTATTTTAAAAAAAAATCCTAAATTATAAAGTTCTGGACTAAATAAAAATAGTTCATATTTACGTGGGACGAAAAAGTATTATATTTATGGAGTGATTTGTCATCTATTGGTTGGAAGGAAAGCGTTTTAGGGAATAAATTCGGTGTGCGTAGGTTAGCGCTGAACATGCTGGAGAATGAGGTGTACGATACGGAGTGGGACCTGATAATGATCGACGCGCCGCGGGGGTATTTCCCGGAGGCGCCGGGGAGGATGGCGGCGATATACTCGGCGGCGGTGATGGCGAGGAACCGGAAGGGAACGGGCGTGACGCACTTGTTCCTGCACGACGTGGACCGGCGGTGGAGGAAATGTACGCGGAGGCGTTCTTATGCAAGAAATATCGAGTCAAGGCGGAGGGGAGGCTGTGGCATTTCGAGATACCGCCCGCCGTTGATATCAACACCGACTTTTGCTAAGGTGCGCTGGAAAACGAGTTGGTATAAAATTATTAAGAGTAAAGGCCAAAATTGGTCCTGAACATATAGCCATTTTACGATTTTTGTCCTAAACATTATCTTTTGGATTTTTTGGTCCTGCACATATGGACATTTGGATTTTTTGGTCCTGCACATATGGACATTTGGTCATTTTGGTCCTCCGTCAATATTTCCGTTAAAAACTAACGGTCAACATTATCTTTTGGATTTTTTGGTCCTGCACATATGGACATTTGATCATTTTGGTCCTGCACATATGGAATTTTGATCATTTTGGTCCTCCGTCAACATTTTCGTTAAAAACTAACGGTCAACGGCCGATTTTTGACTAAAACAATGGGTTGGGTCGGGTCGTGTTTGGGTCGGGTTTGGGTTACACGTTAAGAAAAAAAATAATTATGGGAACCAAATTTGTCCTATCTTCATTTCGTTTTCGCAAATAGGAATATCTTAGTTCAATTATAGATGTTCCCTACGTTAAAGAAACTTTTGTGGTGCTGTCAAATTTAGGGTTGGCATGTTGACTCTCATCATTAATTTGTGTGACAAATTCAATATCTTCTTTTAATAAAGATTAAAAAAATGTGCTGTAGGTAAAGTTTGTTTTTACAAGAAAATTCTGAATGAAAAGTGGAAGCTGTAAATCGAATTAGTTTCCATTACTTTTCCAATCAAATTTAACTTGCCACAGTAAAATGGTTGATATTCATGTATAGATCATTTGCGATTTTTGCGCTTAAGTTTAAGTTTTTGAAGGTTTTTAAGGGTATTTTGGATGTAAATTCTAAATTTTCATCAAATTCTTATTTTTGCGTATCAACTTTAAAATTTGTTTTTAAAAGATTATTGATTTATCCTTTAATTAAATTATCAATTTGTTTTAATTTTATAATTAATCAAATTTTTGTGCTAACATAGCTTAAAATTCATACCTATATGGCAATATAAGAGTACTCCACCAAATCGATGCCGTATCTTAGACCGCAAATAATATTATATATAGTAATTAAATTTTTTATTAAGTCATATTAGAGCTAAAATTTTACTTGGTAAAAAATAATACAAATCAATAAGTGATTTGGAATTTGACAAATATCTAGACATTGAAAAACAAGTATCTTTGTCTCTTAACCGTCTCTTATCTCGTCTCGTCTCGTCCCTGTCTTGCCGAGACGCTTGTCCCTCCGAGAAGGTTGGCGCGCCAGCGCCACGTGGCGCACGCTGGCGCTAGGCGTGACGCCCACTCGCCGGCCCGCGAGTGGGCGTCGTCACGCTGACGCAATAAATCATTTTTTTAAAAAAATTCGATGTTAATAAATAAAAAATGGTAATATGACCGTTCAACGGTAATTTTTTTATTTTATTTTATTTTTTATTCTATAAATACTACTCTTTCATTATCATTACACACACAAATACACATCTATTATTCTCAAATCATCTCTCTTTCCTCTCCAATTTTCATCTCAAATAATCTCTTTTATTCTTCTCCCAAATTTAATCCATCCAGGGATCCATTCATGGATCCATTTGAGCAAATCCATCTCAAATCAACTCATTCTTCTGCTTCTTTGAGTTTTAAATTATGTATTTTTTAAATTAGGTCTTTTTATTTATTTTTTTAGAATGTACTTATGTATTTTTTTAGGATTTTAATTTGTAATTTTATTTTATTTAATGAAGTGTATTTTTATTAATTGAATTTGTTGGAAATAAAAATAAAAAAATGAAATTGAATAAATAGTTAAGGGATGAGATGATTAAGAAAGAGAGGGATGGTTACAGGTGTTGTCTCTTAATTAAGCGATGGAGTGAAAAGTACAGTGGGTCCCATGAATAGTTAAGAGATGAGACGGTTAAGAGCCGGATAAGAGACAGCGTTGCGCATGGTTACGCAACTATTCGAAATATTTTTTTTCCACAAACTTTACAGTTTGTATATAATGGGAGTACAACTTACCAAAGACCAGAGTTGTCGATGTACATTGGTTACCGATTCGTCTTAATTTAAACTATCTGACAATAGAGTGATGAGTACATGACATCTTTTTATCATTATGATTTATACACAAACTAAAATGACACATCATCCGAAGTTATAATTTGAAATTAAAATATAAAAAATCTGAAATTAAAATATAAAAAATCTGAAATTATAAACTTCTTCTCCATGACGAGCTACTCGACTTCTCTAATGGCTTCCAAGAATTGTGGAAAGAACAACAACATCAAACCGGAAGATAAACAATAGAACCTCCTCCACGAACGACGATTCTGAGTCTCTTTTAGAGAGTGAAAGTATCAATTTTTTGGTGTAATTTTTAAAAAAATACATTTATTGAAAAAGAAAGATTGAAAAAAACAGGTGAAGGGAAAGCTTGGAATGCTTCGATTAATGGAAAATGAAAATTATGGGAGAATAGATGATTTAATTTGGAGAAGAAAAAAAAGTATAAACCGACGTCATTGTTGTTGGAAATAATGAGTTGGGGTCTCAAGGAGTGTTGGAAATAATAAAGTTCAAGGAATATAACATTAATTCTGTTATAATTCCAAGTGTATAGTTCCTAGGAGTATTTATTTCTCTAGCATTATAAATAGGATGATCAAGTGTATTACAAAAAACACAATACAATACAATTCCTAGTTTTATCATGGTATCAAGAGCAGAAACGGTTCTGTGGTTCAATCGAACTCAGAATTAAATTCATCATTGTTCAAACCCTTCCCAAACCTTTCGACTACAGATCCGGCAGAAATCTCTCAAACCTACACCCAAAAACAGCCAAAATCAAGTGAGTATCAATCAACATGACAAACACCTTTGAAAACGTCTCAACTGGATTCAAGTTCGATGGGAGAAACTTCCCTGTTTGGGCAAGAATAATGCGAGTCAACATTGGCAGTCGAGGAAAACTCCATCATCTTGAAGGAGATGAAGATCCTCCAAAAACCGACGACCCAAAGTTCAAAACATGGCAGGAGGCAGATTTCACAGTGTTCTCATGGTTGATCCAGAATATGGATCAAAAATTGGTGATTCAATTCGCTCAACACCAGACAGCGAAGGAGATGTGGAAAAGCCTCAACACAACATTTGGAGTCAGGGCTGACCCTGTGCAGGTGTACGACCTCGAGATCAAGACAAACAAATTAGTTCAAGGAAATGAATCCCTCGAAAGCTACTGGAGCAATTTACAAAATCTGTGGGTGAACACGGATGCTCGAAAACCTTGCCCGTATGATTGTTGCGACAAAGGTATCAACATTTATAGAAAGGAACAAGAAATTAAACGGCTTTACCAATTTCTTGCCGGATTGGATGACAAATATGACAACCTCAGAAGAGAAATATTGAAGGATGAACCAAACGCTGAAACTGCCTTCGGCCTCATCAAACAAGAAGAAGCTCGGGCCGGAGTCTGGAAACCCTCAGATAGTACCACCAACGTCAACGCCGACATAGGCACCGGCTTCGGTGCTCGTCAGGGAGCCCCACCGCCTCAGTTCGGCGGTCAGAACAGAGCACCACAGCCACCGCCGCCCCATCGAGGACCACCTCCACCACCACAATCACGCAACAATTCCTCAAATCGGAGAGGAATCGACAAATCAAAATTGTATTGTACCCATTGTGGGATGACAAAGCATACCAAAGAAACATGCTTCAAATTGGTGGGATTTCCAGAATGGTGGGAGGATGGACACAAACTGAACCGAAATTCAACCGGCAAGGGAAGAATGGCGGTGGGGAGAGAAGAAGTCGCCGGCCTTGTCACTCCGACGGGCAGCCAAGGGGCTACTCACGCCGGAAACAAAGGCGGCGAACCGATGGAAATCTCGACCGGCGGTGGATGGTGGGGCGTGAACGGAGGAGGAATCGACCGAGAAGCTGAGGCGGCGGGAGGCTCTGCCTCATTTACGAGAGCAATTGAAGGTAAAGGGTTTGAGGATTTGACTTTGCCCTCAAACCCTTCCACTTTTCTTTTTTATAAATCTGCCCCCACCCTCTTACATGACAACCCACATACTTATAAAAAATCTCATGTTGACCCCCACACTAGCCTTAAATACCATAGTAACCCAATCTCAATCCAAAATCGTTTTTCCGTATTAAGAGATACCCCAGAAATTTCCATTGCATGTCAAGTCGCAAAAGTGGATGGAAAAAATGAAAAAGGGTGGATTTTTGATTGTGGGGCAACAGACACAATGTCATATGATAGGTCTGATTTTGGAGAGTTGACTAAATCGAAAAGGACTTATATTGAAACAGCCAGCGGGGAATTTATATCTGTTGAGGGGTCGGGAACCATTCAAATATCACCATCATTGAGAATCCCTAATTGTCTCTTTGTGCCAGCTTTGTCTCAGAAATTGTTATCTGTCAGTCATGTTACACGAGAACTCAATTGTTCCCTTCTAATAAATCCAAAATTTTGTTGTCTACAGGATATCCGGACGGGGAAGACTATTGGGCGTGGCACTGAGTATCATGGGTTATACTATGTGGATGAGACGGTTCAAACTGGCAAAGGAATGTTGGCTCATGGAAATTCAGAACGGGAAGCTTGGTTATGGCATAGGCGGTTAGGGCATCCGTCTACTAGTTATTTAAGTATTATTTTTCCGCATCTAGATTTGAGTTCTGTTTTGCACTGTCAAACTTGTGTTTTGGCTAAAAGCCATCGAAAAACTTTCAGACCCAAAAACTCTAGAGTTGATAATGTTTTTTCCTTAATTCATTCTGATGTGTGGGGCCCATCTCCAGTTGTGGGGGGAAATGGTTTTCGATATTTTGTTTTATTTATTGATGATTGCACTCGCATGACATGGGTGTATTTTCTCAAAAATAAATCAGATGTTTTTTCCAAATTTTCAGACTTTTACACCATGATTCTTACCTAATTTCAAACAAAAATTAGAATCCTTAGGTCTGACAATGGGGGGGAATATGTTAATACTCAGATGAAAGAATTCTGCACCAATAATGGCCTCATCCATCAAACCTCTTGTGCCTACACCCCCGAACAGAATGGAGTTGCCGAAAGGAGAAACCGTATAATCCTTGAAATGACCCGAGCCATCATCCTAGATTCCAAAGTACCAAATTTTTTCTGGCCTGAAGCCGTGGCTACATCAATTTACACCCTCAATCGTCTCCCCACCAAAGCCCTTGGCCTTAAAAATCCTATCCAGATGTTATCCAGCATGACTACAATTCCTCCTGCCTTATCCCTCAAACCTCATATTTTTGGGTGTTCAGTGTTTGTTCATATTCCAAAACATGAGCGAACAAAACTATCCCCGTGTGCAACCAAATGTGTTTTTATTGGGTATGGTGTCAATCAGAAGGGGTACAGGTGTTATGATCCAAAAACTCGTCAAGTGATTACCACAATGAACTGCACCTTCTTAGAATCTGAGTTTTTCTATAACACCCAACTTACCAGTCAGGGGGAGAGGGAAATTACTAGTGTTGACTCGATAAGTTGGCTACTTATGCCGAATAACCATAATCCCACTGAAGGTCCACCAGAGCCAAATAATACTGCCGACGAACCTGTCTTAAACACATCTCAACCTGTGGTTCATGGTGGCGCTCCAATACCGCCCCCTCCGATATCTGAGGTAAACAATCATGTTGAAAACTTTGTTACTACTGCTGACCCTGTCATTACAGAAGAAAGAATGGAGGAAGTCATAGACGAAGATACGGGGCAGTATATCTTACCACCCCGAAGTAACCGTGGTGTTCCTCCCAAAAGATACTCACCGGAGAGACCAAGTAAACAAGCAAAATATCCAGTAGGGAGTGTGGCAAAGGCAAATATGACAAGACTGGCAAGAGCTTTTGAGGCAACCCTATATGGAGAAGAAGAAATCCCACAAACTGTGAAAGAAGCCCTGAAGATCAAACACTGGAGAGAAGCAATGATGGTAGAGTTGAGAGCTCTAGAAAGAAATAAGACATGGAAAAAGTGTCGGCTACCAAAAGGGAAGCGAATTGTGGGGTGCAGATGGGTCTTCACCATCAAACGAAGACCCGATGGAACCATCGAGAGGTACAAGGCTCGGCTCGTGGCTAAAGGCTACACTCAAACCTATGGAGTTGATTACTCCGAAACTTTCTCGCCAGTGGCAAAGATGAATACTGTTCGAGTTCTGCTTTCTATAGCAGCAAACAAGGATTGGCCCTTGTACCAGTTCGATGTTACTAATGCATTCTTGCATGGTGAATTAAAAAAAGAAGTTTACATGGAAGCTCCGCCAGGTTTCGAAGATGATTTTGAAGATGGAGAGGTTTGCCAATTGAAGAAAACCTTATATGGGTTGAAACAATCTCCAAGAGCTTGGTTCGGGAGATTTACAGAAGCCATGAAGAAGTACGATTACCTACAGAGTAATGCAGATCACACTCTATTCACGAAGAAGAGAGGAGATAAAATCACGTGCCTGATAATCTACGTTGATGATATGATCATCACAGGAGACGATTGTGAAGAAATAGAGCAACTTAAGAAGAATTTGGCAAGAGAGTTTGAAATGAAGGATTTGGGAGCACTCAAGTATTTTCTGGGAGTCGAAGTCCTAAGATCAAAGGAGGGGATCTTCATAAATCAAAAGAAGTATACATTAGATCTCCTAGCAGAAACTGGTATGATGGAATGCAAGTCGGCAGACACACCAATCGCTGTCAACCATGGACTTAAAATCACGGAAGGAGCTAATTTGGCAGATAAGGAAAGGTATCAAAGACTAGTTGGAAAATTGATTTATCTTTCACATACCAGACCTGATATAGCTTATGCTGTTAGCGTGATAAGCCAATTCATGCACCGACCTCAAGATGATCACCTTGAAGCAGCGTTGAGGGTTGTCAGATATCTCAAAGGGACTTTTGATCATGGGATAATGTTTAGACGTGGCAACCATCTTGAAATCCACGGCTATACCGACGCTGACTGGGCAGGAAATCCGATTGACAGAAAATCAACTTCAGGGTACTTCACATTTGTTGGGGGGAATCTAGTCACCTGGAAAAGTAAGAAGCAAAAGGTCGTGGCATTGTCAAGTGCAGAAGCTGAATTTAGAGGAATCAGGAATGGATTAACTGAAATCTTATGGCTCAGAAGATTGATGGATGAGCTTGGTCTTTTGTCACAGAAGACCTGTCAGATTTTTTGTGACAATAAAGCTGCAATCAGTATCGCAGAGAATCCAGTTCAACATGACCGAACAAAACACGTTGAGGTAGATAGACACTTCATTAAAAAGAATATTGAAGATGGAATTGTTGAGTTCCCATTTGTTAGGTCAAAAGAACAACTTGCAAATATTCTGACAAAAGCAGTTGGAGCAAAGGATTTTTCAGAAGCTCTTAGCAAGTTAAGTATCGGAAATCCCGTTACTTAACTTGAGGGGGAGTGTTGGAAATAATGAGTTGGGGTCTCAAGGAGTGTTGGAAATAATAAAGTTGGAGTATCAAGACTATTGGAAAGAGACATCTTACAAGTTCAAGGAATATAACATTAATTCTGTTATAATTCCAAGTGTATAGTTCCTAGGAGTATTTATTTCTCTAGCATTATAAATAGGATGATCAAGTGTATTACAAAAAACACAATACAATACAATTCCTAGTTTTATCAATTGTGTGCAACGCTAGTGGTGTGGAGTCCATTAACAATCATATATACTCCTTTCTTTTTTTTTTTCTAATTTATCTCATTAAAATATTTACTTTCTACATTTAAAAATAAATCTTTTCATTTTCTTTTTTATTAAAATATTTAATTATTTTGTTTTTACTTACTCTACTTAAACTGCTCTTAAAATCTCATATCAATAAAAAAATGTGGACATTTAATTAAAGTTTAGGCCCATTACATATTGAGAATTAAATCGGAAAATCGGAACGAGAAGCAAGAAAATTGTGCAACCTGACCGCACCCTTTTCCCGCCGTCGGCAAATAGGCGCTATTGCCGCCATATTTCAGTCACCGCTTCATCTCCCTCCTTCCTCCTCACCCAATCCTCCGCCTACACTTTCTCTCGGTGGCAGACACATAAAAATTTCAGTATTATATATATTAAAAAGTAATATTCCCTATGATCCACTTAAGGTGACTCGTTTTCTTTTTGGGACGCCCACTTAAACCGACACGTTTCCATGATTAGGAACATCATCATCTATAATTTTTTTTCTTTCCTTACTTAAGCCGAAAAAAACACTACATAAAATATCATGTCTAAAAGAAAATTTCGCAGCAGGACAAAAAAAGTATATCATCAAAATATTAGCGCAGTTCATATTGCATTTGTATTTATTTTTACTAAAGCTATGAATATTGAGTTCTGAGTATTCTTGCAAATTAAATTATATACTACTTTTTAAAGAGTGTTAAATGTTATTTGAATCAACTTCTAACTTTGAACAACTTAAATTCGAACTTAGATTAAAAAATTTAACCCCAATGTTTTTAAAGTCAAGAAAAACAATCTATTTTTTAATAAATCACATAACTTTATATGAATTATACTATACTGCACATCCAATGCATTTTTTTCTATTTTATTCTAAAATTTTCATAATAAAATAAATATAAAGAATTACTATAAAATATAAACATTTACATAATTGAAATAAAAAATAAAGAAGGAAAATTTGAACTTAAAAATTAAAATTGGTCCATGATAAATTTGACTGTTTATATGGGAATAAGTTGAAGCCACTAATAACTTTTTCTGGCTCAATTGCCTTTTTTTAGTCAATTTTTAATACTATCAAATTATGGATTTCCAGGTTCAATTCAGCCATCTCTACCATTAAATTTTTGTAGATTTAGTCTTAAAGGGCACTAGGTTGGAAAGGGCTAAAGCTTACTTTCGAAATTTTCAAAAAAATTTGAAGTAGAAAAAAGGAAGAAATTTTTTTGTTGGCATGTGTGTCCGCCACTGCTTTCTCTCTGCAGCTGTGAGGCCATCCGCAACGGTGTCTCTTATCCGTCTCTTAACCGTCTCATCCCTTAACTATTCTTGGGCCCCACCGTACTTTTCACTCCATCTCTTAACTAAGAGACAGAACCTGCAACCCTCAATCTCTTATCCGTCTCTTAACCATCTCTTAACTTACTATTCATTCAATTTTATTTTTTATTTTTTCCAACAAATTCAATTAATAAAAAACACACTTCATTAAATAAAATAAAAATACAACTTAAAATCCAAAAAAAAAAATACATAATTAAATTCGTGGCAAAATAAATATAAAAAAACATAATTTAAAATACAATTTTATAGAAATTAAAAAAACTACTCCGCCGGCGAATCATCTCCCGAAGGCGGTGGCGGTGCACTCAAGCTACCTGGAGGCGGAATACCAATTTGTCTTGCCATATACTCAATTCCGGCAAGATGAGCTTGGTATTATGGAGGCGTCATGCGGGAATTATCCGCCATCGTGGCGGTCAAGTGCATGGACAATAGGGTGTTCGAGCCAGCCGCCTTCGCAGCCTTGGTCCCTTGCGGCCGACAGCGCACACGGGAGGACCCCCCGGTATTGTCTGTCGTGCCCTCAACCTCCTGCGAGGCAGCCTCTTGTGCGGCGCTGCCCGAACCGCCCCCACTAGACGAGTATTGGCCACCCGTCGTGTGCTTCGTGCGCTTCGAGGTCGAGCCCGAGCTGGACCGCACACCGTCGGCCCACCTTTCCTCGTCTTTGACGACCTCCCAGACATCGACATGTCTGAATTCTATGCCGGTGTCGTCGAAGTAGACTTGCAAAGCCGATCTCAGAATGTCGGCTCCCGTGGCTCCTCTTTGGTAATGAGCCGCTTCGTTCTTGTAGATGCCGCAGAATTTTTTGACCTCCCTGTCGACTCGGTCAAAGTGAGCGCGGAGCATCTTCAATGTGCGGCAGCGGGACCCTCTAGGTTTGATCTCGTTGTAGGCCTCGGTGACCTTTTCCCAGAAGCACTTCCCGGATTGTTGATTCCCGACGATGAGATCGTACGAGACGCTAATCCAGGCATTGTACACCGCCATCGTGTCCTTGCGGTTGTACGGATGTCGGCCTACATCCTCATCCTCCTCGGCCGTCTCCGCCTCTTCCTCCACGGCGTCGAATGCCCTGGAGCTTCCACTGCCTCGTCCTCCTTCCGGATGAGGTTCATCCGGATAATCCTCCCGAATTTGGATAATCCCTACGAATACCTCGGTGCGGAGGGACGAGCGTATGCATCTACATTAAAATGGGGTGGTTGGTACCCCCGGCGTAGACGAACCGGAACCGGAACCACCCAACACGTTGTACATGCCCCCCAGTCGCCTAACGTGTTGATGTCAAACCCGTCGGAGCCGCCACCACCACCGCCACCGCCACCTCTAGAGTTTCCTTCACCGGACATTTTGTGATGAGAGGTTAGATGAAAATTGGAGAGGAATTGGAGATGATTTGGAGGATTTGATGTGTATTTGTTAGTGAAATAAGGATGAAATAGGAGTATTTATAGAGTAAAAAAATTTTAAAAAAAAGGAAACAGTCGAAAAACGGTAATATTACCGTTTTCGATTTTTTTATTTATTTTTAATTAAATTCAATTTTTTAAAAAAAATAATTTATTGCGTCAGCGTGACGAAACCCACTCGCTGGCCGGTGAGTGGGCGTCACGCATGGCGTCGGAGTGTGCCACTTGGCGCAAGCGCGTGGCGAGACAGCCCGCGAGGTGTCTTGGTGGGACGGGCGTCTCGGCGAGACCGGGACGAGACGGGACGCTGCAACGCGTCTCGCCGCCGTCTCGTCTCGGTGGGACGAGATACGAGCCACCCGCGAGACGCGTTGCAGGTGGCCTGACACACCCTTATCCTCTCTCTCTCTCTCTCTCTGTCTCTCTCCCCCCATCGGAGAGTCGCCGTCGCCTCATTTCCGGCGCCGCCGATCAATTTCCAGACTCTAACGCAGCGTTCTAATTCATGGTATCTCTCTCTTTTTTCTAATTCTCTTCCCTACTGATTAGCATTTCAAGTCTTTATGATGAATGTTTATATGTAAAATTTGTATAGGTTAAAGAATAATCAACAGATTGGAATTTGGTTGGGGAAGAAATTGACCTAGAATTTGGGAAATTAAAATGTGGGGATATTATCTTGTTAATTTGCATGTTGTTGTGAGAACATTTGATATGCATTGCGAGGCCAGTTTAACCAGATAAACGACATTCTTTTCACCAAAATTCAGCTTCAACTAGTTCAAATGAATTTAGAGTGATTTTTCAATACAATCTACCCCCTTTCTGGCTGATTTGGGCAAAACGGTTAGAAATCCTAAACGACTACGAATTTCAATCTTCAAATTTATCCATAAAATAGACATCAATAAGTCTCATTTGCCACTAGTTTTGTTGATTTTCAACTTGGGAGTTGATTGGAATGAATTTATCCACTAGCATGCATTGCAATTTATAGAATCTTGAGGGTTGTTCCATGTGGCATCAATGCCATAATTATCTCTTCTTGTTGATTCACAAAGACTTAATTCTGGTTCAAAATTGTAACTATTAATATCAACATCCACACCAGATCCTCTATTTTTTCATGTCATTTTTTATCCATTATCTTTCTCCAACGTTTAATTACACCACTTATAAACAAAATTGTAACTGCACTCTTTAAAAAAATTCAATTAATTGGCTCATGTTGTTCTGCATATCATGTTTGCTAGAACCGTTTTTTTCTTATTGATATAATATTATTACAAGCAAAAACATACTCCCTCCGTCTCACTCTAAGTGAAACATTTATTATTTGATACGAGATTTTATGTTGTGTTATTTTGTAAGTCAAGTAAAAAGAGAATATAGTAAGAGTGAGTGATGTTTCTATTTTAAGAGATTTATGAGATATCCCAAAAAAAAGGAAAACATAGTTATCTCTTAAAGAGGAAAAGAGAGTAATATACGGAGTACTAGAGTTGGGCTCCCAATACCATGGGATCAAAGGCTTGGTTAATAAGTGAGACAAGGGTGAATAGAAAAAGTCTGTGAATTTTTAGGAAAATTAAGGGAAAAATAAATGGAAATGTTGAAAGCTGGGGATGAGAAAGATGACACAATTAGGTCAGGCCGATGACAACTTACAATGAATCACCTCGAAGAATTGAGTCGGGTAATGGCAGGCTCGCACTTGAATGCTTGCGGGCATAGCAAAACACAGCCGAGTGAGCTCTTCTGTGTTGATGTGAAAACAGAGACATTCTACGCTTCTATTTTTCATTGCACACGGCTTTCCCTATATATACACTGTTTCCTTTCTTCAAAAAAATTTCAAAAGTTGAATATTCAGTGGAGTTACCAAAATGTACAGATGTTACAAAGCCTCAACAACTATATTCCAATGAGGATCCATTTCTCAGCTAAATTACCACATAAAAAACTCACAATCATAAATAACTAGTGATTGTCACAAGGTAACTAGCTAAGCCTACTATCAGCTTATGGAGATAGACGAACATCACAAACAAATATAGTAGGAAAGCCGTAGAAAATAAGAGTTACCCCTGGAAGATTGGATGACCAGCCTTCTATACAGATTCCAACTGGAAATGGTTTTACAAAAAATACTTCATTCTGTCGTCTTGTCTCATAGCATTGTATACCGCTTGTACCTGGACAAACACAACTCGATCACATAGAGATACATTATATATGTTTCAATTAATAACAAAATGTCCAATTTTTATTAGCATGTTTGTTTCATGTGCACATTTTGACAGCATAAACTTAACATCATGCCTGCCGAGAGAGAGAGAGAGCACCTGCTCACTGGAAATAACTTGCACGGGTCCGATGTTTACTGATACATATTTGCCACCAGATGATATCTTCTGCTTCACTTGACCCTGCAGCAGAATATATGGTAGGATTAAGAGTGTCGGGTTTGCAGTGATGAATTGTTCAGAGTTGCGGCTATTTTCTGGCAGGGGAAAGAGAGGTATTATACTCCTAGTTAGGCGTTCTTACTACCAAACTTCACAATACAGAGAAGAAAACATTTATGTGCTCCAGAAAACATTCACCTTGTTTGTCTGTAGAAGCTACATTGCTAACTTCCTTACTACCGAACTTCACAAACCACTCATTTTGCACGAGAATGGACTAACGTTTAGAGGTAGAGATCATTATCAATGAAAATTTTGGCAGTATCAACTCAGAGTCAACACCTCGGAACCAGAAAGCTATCCTTTCGTGCAATTTCGAAGATCCTTATATTGAATACCAATAACAATTTCATTTTCCAGCTAATGACTTGAACCAAATTTCTCACTATCTAAGAACTAATACCCATTTTAGCAGTTAATAGAAATGATACGTCGTATTGCAACATGAAATTATACTTTCTCAGATAGTATTGAACCATAGTTGGTTAGCTCACAAGTTAACAATAAAAAATAGAAATAACATTTCAAACTTTATCCGGTATTAATGTCTGGAAAGGATCGCATAAAATAAGACCAACCCGCAACGAAGTTAGAGCAACTAAAGCTCATATGTGGGAAAACAGAAAGCATTTTGATGGTTCCGAACTCCAAATCAAACTTTAAACGCAGGAAAACATGTGCTTACCTCCGGGATTGGCATCTGAAGTACTGATTCAACAGCAACAACCATGGCCTGCACAAAATCATTGCCGCCGGTTCCAATTGCCGTGAACCCTCTAACTGTGGGATAAGAGTTCACCTATGACACATACATGTGTGACATCAAATCAGTAAAGATTTTCAATAGCTCAAACAACGTAATAATGTACACTCGAGCCACAATATTTACTTAGGGATTAACTGCAACAGCCAATTCAATCAAGGGAAAACAATCTTTTCCATCGCAAGTCTTCATTAGATAAGGAACAAAATGATGCATTTAAGAGATAGGCCTATATTTGAACTCAAACGAGTCGTAACGACGTTGAAAGACTACAGAAGTCTACCTTCTGATCTAGAGCAAGCCATTCATTGGTTGAATCATCAGCAACTGTACCTCCAATTACCACATTAGTAGTTTGCCCCACCCTTCCTTCTGCCTTTGAAACTTCTGAAAATTTTAAAAAAAATGTAATTTCACCAAATTCCTTTTTCGAATACATATGAAACATAACAAAGATTAAGCATCTCATAAAAGCCCCATTCATTCAAAATTTCGTACCAACACAATAGGGTAAAACAAACGATTCGTTCAATAAAGATAAATGTTTCAAGAGATTATCAATAAACACGCGAATAATGATTGAAAAGTGATTATGAGGAAAAATAAAAACCTGAGATGGCCTTCAAAACGGCTTCCTGAGGAGGTCCTTGCTCAGAATCATCGGTTGATGGAGATGAATCCCCTTTATTCGAGCAATAACGCGAAAACTGGTAGCTCTTGGAATTTGGTGCTGCTCTGCAACCGCAGCTTGGATTGGATGTGGATATTTTCTTAATTGGCCTAAAACTGGAGAAATTGGTGTGAATGAAGGAGAGAGGCAGCCGTGGTTCGGTTAAGAAGACGGTTCTGAGAGCAATTCTGCACGCCATTTTTGATGATATTTTGTGTTCTAGCTCAATCGGATTTTTTGTTCGTTGCTTTTCTTTCTTTTGCTTTTATAGTTGAATATTTTGGAGTTTTTTTGCCTTCATTCTGGATTTTGGATTGCTTAGATGTTAATTACAGTAATACCCTTGCCTATTTTTTTTTTATATATGTAGGTGGTGATAAGTTTGCAAGACCCTATCCGGGATTAAATTTGTAGTGTGTTTGGTTCATTATATTCAACCCCACAGCTCAATCTTAGATGGATAATCATAGAATAATTAGTCATAGCTAACCCCATATAACTAAAATAATCTCATAACTCAATACTAGATTGTATTTTGGTATTATTTTATCTTGTAAACCGAACATCACAGTAGATTTTAAGTATTTCCAGTTCATTTATCTTCAAGTCATGAATATATCTTCAAAAGTGAGGTCTATTTATATTTTCATTAATACTTCATCCATTCATGAAGAATAATTTCTTTGGTTGATGTTCTTGTTTTAACTTTTAATACACATTTTATAAAGTGAGACAAGAGAAGGTGATAAAAATGGATAAAAGCAAAAAAAAATAATGAAAAAGGCTTCATAAATAGAATTGAGACTCACTGGATTAAAGAAAGAGCAAATGACAAAAATACCATAAAGTTTGGTCAAGGTCAATCCCACAATTTTAAAAAATAATTAATATATTATAGTTTTGACATTTTTCTTAATTGTTTCATAGCAAAAATTTCATCATACTATGTTTGTAAATTTATCAATGCATTGCGTACATATATAAAAATTAATGATATAATTGACTAAATGTATAAAGTGACGTTGTTTAAATAGCCGAATGTTTTTTTTCGCATGATATTTTTCATTGCCTAGAGCATACTACATAATTTCTCTCATTTCATAGACTATATGACAATTAAGAAAAATACTATTAAAATTATGATATAATTGAACATTTTAAAAAAATTACGGGATAGACCAAACTTAGTACTACTAGTTTTTGTTGGCTTTTAATCCTAAAAAAATGTAGTAGTAATTCTTTTTTTTGAACTACTTAGAGTATTTTATGTGTAAATTAGTATAATGATTAGTGCCTTCCTTTCTTTCAACTCAAATAATAGTCTTTTCCATGACTTTAACATTAATTTTATAATTTTTATCAAATTAATTAAATAAATAAAATACCCGTATGGTAATATTTTCATACAATGACTATATATTACACTATTGAATATTTAAATTCATAATTCATAATATTTTCATACAATTTGACTATATATACACGTGGCAAGTTTTCATTAGCAACACAGTAAACTTCATTCCATCTAATTGTAGCTCTATTTCTTCTGCAAAACCCTAGAGAAATTTCCCAATTTCAGTTTCAGAAACTTTTCTAAGTTTTCTTCTACTCATAATGTACCGATCAGAGGTTACCACCGAAGAATCAGAGCGGACAGCTTTCCGGAAAGCTGAAAAGAAATACAAAATCTATTACGATAACACCAAAAAGTATGAATTCTTAATTTTTAGTTAATTTGTTATGTATCTTAATTCGATTCTGTGAATTATCTGAGAGTTTTCTGCTTCAAGTGTAGTTTTGATTCGTTTATTTATATTGGCATTAGGAAAAAGGTAACGAGACCTGTGGATTTATCAGAGGTCATAGATTTCAAGTCAATTTTAGACGACTATAATTGCAACATTGAGCTTAACGATGGAGTTTCGGTACTAAATCGTGATTTTGATCGACCGATTTTCTGCTTGGAAAGCCGCCCAGGTATTCCTGGTGCCTTGAGTATTGAAGAGCAGCGGCAATGGATAAGGGAGAGTTTGGCCAGCTTTCCTCAACCGCCAAATCGAACAAACCACAATGCAATTTATGGCCCTATAGAGGATTTGTTTGTTTCTGCTAAAGAGCGGAGGGTATTGGTGGAAGTAGAAAGACTTCCGGATGATGTTTGTTCTGAGGTTAATGCCTTGCAGAGTGATGTGTGTGCTCCCTGGTACAAGTTTGTCGAGGAACATGGTGAATTGCGTAGTAAAGATGCGTGCAAATCAGTGTCTGCTTCTGTTTTGCTGCGTAAGTTAAGATGGAGTACTCTTGGCTTGCAATTTGACTGGTCCAAGGTCTTGCTAGAATCCTCTTTTCGATAGTTTTCTCGATTGCTATTGAGTTGTGTGGCTGTGTTGGCTTTATATACCTCTAGAAGATGTTACCCTTTTTGCAGTTTAAATCATATGGACAAAGGTTTTAGCTTGCAAATTCATATTATCGATATCCATGTGCTATATATCAACTTTGATGTACATCTCCGATTGTATTATCAAAATCGGGGTTAACTCTTGAGCTTCACTAATGGGTTTTGGTCTACCTAATGAAATGTTGAATACGAGTAACCTTAGATTCTCTAGAAAGTCAATGGATTTAAATTTGGCTAATGATGAATAAGCACACATTTCTCTTTGTCCGTTTGTTTTTTGTTTTCCCAATATTGTTGGTGTTTTGTGATCTTGTTATGTTATGAATCCACACTTTAGTCCATTCTGTTTTATTTGGAGCTCATGAAGTAACTCCTGTGATGTGTAGCGGAGCTATAACATTTCTCTACCTCATAAGAAGATTCCCGATGCATTGTGCCAGTTGGCGAAAAGGATGGCAGCTCCTGCCATGCCCCGTGGTGAAGAATTCCTACCCGAAGCTGCTATCGTGAACTATTTTGGTTCAGGTATGTTCTATACTTATTAGTTCAATGACAGAGCTAATGTTTAAATTTGTTGTTATTTATTTGTTCCCTTTGAACTTAGCAACTCTTCCTTACCCCTTGGTGCTATTTTATTCTCTCAGGCGATATGCTTGGTGGGCACCTTGATGACATGGAAAAAGACTGGAGCAAGCCTATTGTAAGCATGAGGTATCTATCTTTCTATCACTTGTTCAGTCTAAAGTAAGTCCTCCTGCTATATAGCATAACCTGAATTCTAACTTTTGAACAATGTTCTTCACACATTAGCTTGGGTTGCAAAGCTATATTCCTTCTTGGGGGAAAATCAAGGGAAGATACACCAATTGCAATGTTCCTCCGAAGTGGTGATGCCGTTCTTATGGCTGGAGAAGCTAGGGAATGCTTCCATGGTAATGCTAGTTCCCATTCTTCTTTTGTTATTGCAGTTGTAACTTGATTATTCCACTGGTGAGTATGTATACTGTTTGTATGGCACTTCTCTGAACTAGAGTTGATTGAGTAACGCTGATGTCGCCTGACAAACTGACTGACTAAATTTCTTGTTTTTCCGACATCAGGTGTTCCTCGTATATTTACCGATGCAGAAAATGCAGACATATCCCATCTTGAAACCCAGTTTACACAAGAAGATGGTCATGCTTATCTGGATTACATTAGGACTTCAAGAATCAACATCAATATCAGACAAGTTTTCTAATTGATCTTAAGCAGGTGTCAAGAAACAGAATTTTGTGAGAGCATAGTTGAATGACCTCAGATCTTTCCATTGAGTGTTGTTACTTCTCTACCTTATTTATGGGCAGATTTTTGGAATTTTTGTATAACTTAGTTTATTTTGGGCTATAAGATATAGTGGAACATCAATAGTCAACTGTTTACAGAACCATGAAATCCAATCTCTCTTCTCTTCATAAATTCTGATGAATACTAGCTAGTCTTGCTTTTTCTTTGTTGGAAAAGAACCTTTAAAATGCAAATAGATTGTCAAAATAAGACTAAAATAACTTTGATATTCATTAGAAAGTTAGTAGGCAGTAAAGATTAGATTGGATAAATGTAAAAGAAAATGCTCTAATATTTTAAAAAAGAAAACAAGATAAATGTTAAAAAAATAAAACAATTATAAGTATGAAATTCAAAAAAATTCAATCCCTTTCGGACCAGAACCTTAATCTGGCGCCGTAGACCAACTCGCCATCTCAACTTTTGATGGTTTGAAGGCATTTTAACTATTTATATCATTATATTGTTAAATACCCACGTTTTTGCGTCTGGTTTTCTAGACAAATTGAAAACATGGAGTCTTGGGTTTCAATCTCTAATGGTTAGAATTTTATATCCTTTATTTTTTATGATAACAAAATTGAACGAAAACAAGATCGTAGATGTTAATGGTGTGTAGCATAAACAATAAAATTGAAAGGTTTTATGTACGAGTATATAGCAAAAGAGTAATTTGTTAAAATTCCAACAATATATTTTATTTGAATATAGTCTAGCACTGAAATATAGGAATACACTTTGTTATAGCACGCCGAAAAAGATAGTCATAACACTAAAATCAAGGAATACACTCGTCATATATTTCATAGCATTGAAATTGAGGAATACAATTATCATATATAGCTCACCAAAAATTGAGCTCAAGTAAGCTAGTTTTATGCTCAACTCGACTCATTGACAGCCCTATATCATTCACTCTCTAAAAACTTTAGTCTCACATGAAATTGAGGAATAAGCTTAAACCAAACCAAAAAATCTATCATACCACTAAAATTCACATTAAGAAGTCTAGTTTGGCATTAAAATTGCAAACAATGGTTGTCATACCACACACAAAAAAAAACCTTCATAGCTCTAAAACTCACAACAAAAAATCTAATCAAAACTCTAAAATCGAGAAATGCATTCGTCATAGCACATAAAAAATCTACCATATTACTAAAACGCACTTCGTGAAGTATGGTCCGACACAAATATAAAAAAAATTGCGATCTTGATAGCACACAAAAAAAATCCATCAATGACACGAAAAAATTAGTATATGACACTAAGGGCTCGTTTGATATGTTGGTTGGGTTATGCACATGTGAGATACATCGCCAAGTTATTGGGCCTAGTCTGAGGGCCCAAGATTTTCATTAACTCATGTTTGATGTGCAATGTCCATAAGTTGGCCTCCAATTTTCCCCTCTCTAATTTCCCTCGCGTTTTTCCCTCTCTAATTTCATTCTAATTTTTTACTCTCTAATTTCCCTCTCATTTTTTCCTCTAATTTCCCTCTCTAAATAGCCCTAGCAGGAATCACAATTCCCTGTCCAAATTTCCCTCTTATCTTTCGCATTGTTCTTCATATGAGTTTGCAAGGTAATCTATGGTTTTACACAAGAATTTTGTAACGATTCTCTTACTACAACTCGCATGTCTGCAAAATTAAACCACTAAGAAGCAATTCTTCAAACACCTACAAGGCAAAAATTTGTTCCAATTAAAATCCCCAAAAAAACTCATACACTCCTTCACTCTAGGAAACAAAAAATTACTACATCACCGGGATCGAGGCGCGCTGAAGCAAGGGTGCTCATCGCCCAATCCCCTCCTCAAACACCCCCCACCCCCAAAAAAAAATTGACATTTGCCTCGAAGATAAATAGAAATGCGCTGATCATCGGAGTAAACATCACAAAATAATTTCCAAAAAACGATGCCCAGAATGACACAACCAACCTTGTCGGTCTCACCCACCATTTTGAATTCTTACCATTCCATGAAGTAATTTCGATGGAGATCGTCAGACTTCGGAAGAAGGTTTCATAAAATAAGGCTTGACTAGATATATATCTATATTTGGGCCATATCTTATCATCACCGATATATTAAACTAGCCCTAAATCATAAATAAATCCGTCATAGCACGCCAAAAATCAGTCACACACAAAACCCGTTATAGCACCAACACCCACACCAAAAAAAATCTAGTGTAGTAGTAGTAATAAAATTGAGATGTACATTCATCAAAACAATCCAAAAATCTATCATTATTCACAAGAATCTAATTTCATACTAGTAGTAATAAAATTGAAAATCCCTTGGCAGTTGGCACTAAAATCCACACCAAATAATCCAATCTAGCATCGACACCAAGAAATGCAGTGGTCTTCCTCATGCCACACCAAAAAAAAAATCCAAGGAAAATACAATTGCCACGTCACACTAAAAATCTAAACACACGACAAATGAATCACAGAAAAAAACAATCCAAACAAGTAAGAAATCCACACACAAATTGCGCGTGTGCGTGTGAAGAAGCTTCAAACCGCCCAACACCACCAGCTCCACGCCGAATTACGTGTACTCTACTCCTCCACCACCTCCAAAACTCCGACCTACACACAACCCCTCCCCAATTCAAACCCAACCCAACTCCCAAAATCCCTCCTTTCCCCTTCCCATCTCCTCAATTTCTTCACCCATGGGCCCGATCGTCCTCGCCACCGGCCTCAGCGTCTTGGCCGGCGCGGTTCTTGTGAAACAGGCGATGGATCAGAGCCCTATGATGGGCCCCAGGTGCCCCAGCTGCAACGGCACGGGCCGGGTCACCTGCATGTGCACGCGCTGGAGCGACAGCGATTACGGATGCCGGACCTGCGCCGGGTCGGGCCGGATGGGCTGCAGCAGCTGTGGTGGGTCTGGAACGGGCCGCCCGATTCCGGTTCAGATAGCGGTTCGCCCTCGCCCGCCTTCTTGAGGATTGTGTAGGATGACATCTGTATGTATTGATTTGATTATTTCTTGGAGAAGACAGAGAGAGATGAGTGTTGGGAATTGATGTTTTAAGGTGTAATTAAAAGTATGAAATTTATGAAATTTTCTGTTGATAATGGTGTTTGGGTGACTAAAGGTTTATCCTTTTTTAGAGATTTTTGCAATTTTGGTTGTGATATGAGTTCTTATGGTTGGAGTTTTTGTGGCATTGGAAGATATTGCAATACGTTGTGGATTGATTGATTTCTTGTTTCACTTGTTCTGCTGGGATATGGATATCCGATTTTAAGGGTTGTTCGGTTGTCTTGTTTAATGTGACTAAAGGCCATATCTAATCTTTATCTCTTGTCTTGTTTTAGTTCTTGACTATTGAAAGCTGAGGTGCTTTGCCTCTTTTACTCATTTATTGCATGTTTTGGTCGAACTGAACGGCACCTATATGTTCATCTGTATGTATTGAACATTCTTGGAGAAGACAGAGACAGATGACTATTGGGAATTGGTCTTTAGGGTGTAATTAAAAGTGCAAAATTTACGAAATTGATAATGTTTTCTGTTGATAGATCTTTTTGGTGTTTGGGTGGCTAAAGGTATTTGCTTTTTCAAGATTTCTGCAATTTTGGTTGAAGTTCCATGACATTGGAAGATATTGCAATATGTTGTGGCTTGATTGATTTCTAGTTTCACTTGCACTCTACTCGGATATGGATATTTAGAACTAATTAATACTCCTTGGATGTGTATCTGATTTGAGATCTCTGAAAACTCAGGGATTTTACTGAGATAAGTTCAGAAAAATAGTGTTGTTTAGATCTCTGGTTTCTTTCGCTGATATAACACATGAACTTCGACAAATGCTGCCTCGTCATTCACAGGTATTGCACGAATAAAAGCTGATGCACACAGCCTCAACTGCTGCCTACTGTCAAAGCCAGATCAGTAGCATTCAAGATCACAAAGCCGGGCTAAATTCTTGCTTCGGGTTAGTGTTTCATTGTTAAGACCTAGGGTTTCCACACGCCATCTATTATTGTGCATATAATCTTTTATGCTCGTTTCTAGAATTAGGACGTGTGGCTCAATTTGCGCGCTCTTTTTTACTCGGCTTTTATGATCCCCTTTTTGTAATCTAGATTCAATAAACTGTCTTCTCTATGCATGAGTATCGGTATGTTTATGGACAGTGTGTATTTAGGATCTCTCGGATTTATTTGTACACGGCTTAACCCCTTCTCTACACACATAAGGATGTAGCATTACACATCTAAACAATGCAACATTAATTAGAAAGAAAAAAGACAAACTAAGAATATCTTCCTCCGGTCGCTGCTGCTCGTTCAACACGTTGTTTCGTTCCTTACTTAGGGCTGAAAGACTGCATATCATAGTAAAACTGTTAGTAGACTGTATAAGTTTTAAATGTTTAATGTCTGTAGTAATTTTTCACTCACAGCAAATATGGTGGCGTGGCCGGGATCCGCAAGGTGAGCGAAGAGGTTGTCGATGGGCCCTGTTCCGGTGTAGATATGTTGGAACCACGCTCCCATGACCGCCAGCATTGCCAGCCGTCCGTTCTTGATTTCCTTCGTCCTCAGCTCCTTGAGCTTCTCTGGCGATCCGGTGCCCCACCCGAGAGGGTCGAACCACAGCCCACCGGGGTAACCAACGTCGGTCCCGGTAAGCTTGTTGTTGGGGAAAATGGGATCAGTGTTGACTGATCCCGGCTTGAGGATGTCGGCCCATCTCCTCCCCTCGGCCCAGCCGATGAGAATCAGCTCCACAACGAAGAGCGTGGTCGTGTCGGTGAAGTACTCCTGCTCACCGGCAGTGTACCACGACGGGGTGTTGAGGATGCCGATCTTGGTGAGGAACTCGGGGATGAAAATGCCGGCCGCGCCGAGCATCGCCCATCGGCAGTGGACGAGCTCCGCCTGCGTGTTCCACTTCAAGCTCTCCGGGTCGGACGCTACAGGAAAAAAAAAAAAGTTCAAAACCCGATTCATGTAATAACCGATTTTTCTAGGCCGGTTCTAACGCACCTAGGCCGAGAGGATCGAAGCCGAAGTCTCCGGGAAGGCTGCCGTCGAGCCACTCGGGAGGGGTGCTCCCGGGGAACCACAACGGTCTGTCGGGATCAGCTGCCGCGTAGACGGCCACGGATCGCTTACCGGAAGGCGAAGTAACCTTGCTCACTCTCAACTTCCTTCCTCCAAAGAAAGAGGCCTTTGTTGCTCCCACAATTGATCCATTTTTCTGTGAGCTGCTAAGGGCATGTTTGGTTTCTTAGTTTTGACACAATATCTTAATTTGTCATATCAAGTCAAGCAAACAAAATGAGGCCTTAGATACATTATACATATGCTAAGGGGTCTGTTTGGTTTCTTAGTTTTGTAAAGAAAAATATCCTTATAAGCTCAAAACATAGTTATAGTAATACCTAATATCTAACTTATCACATCAAGTAAAGCAAATCAAAAGAGGCCTAAGGGTAAATCTAACAATTTTGATCATCTCATGATTGTTGATAATGAGAGGGAATTGAGAGACTTACCTTGGGGAGGAGAAGGCAACAGCAGCAATGGCTGATGAAGCACAAGCAGAGGCCATTTTTCTGTCTTCAGGAATGTGTGTGTGTTGTTGTGTGTGTAAAGAGTTGAGGAATAGAGAGTTAAATGTATGGATGAATGGGGCTTATCCAATTAGGATATGAATGTGGAGGTGTGATTGGCTAGTTGAGATGCCATGTGGCCACCACAAAATCTAATGTGTGTGCCATTTGGCTGCAAAAATCTAAATTTGTGGTGTTACTAATTCTCACCTCTTTCTATCAAGATTTCCATCTCTATATCTTCTCTATGTTTTCAATTTTCAACCCTTTTTTTATTAATTGAACATAACAAATGTGAAAACTTGGAATATTCTTCAATAAAGAGGAACAATAGAAAGCCTAACTCTGTCATGTTTGCCTTATTTTTGCTATAATGTTGTTTGCCATCTTTTTGGCTTGAGTGATTTATGATACGTAAAAAATAGTTCTCGGTAGAATTTGAGTATGCCAAATTTGCAACTTTAAATCAGTCATTTAGTTTAAGCACTTTCTTTGTAAATTTATGTATACATACTCTCATTTGCATTAAGTTTCGGTACTTTTTTGTACTCCATATTTTATTTTAACTATATACTATTACATCCGTCTACTACTAATAGTCTTATTAGTGCACGACATAAGTTTTAGTTTTAATGCAAAAAATGATAGGAAATTAGTTTGGAGAATTGATAATGGAGAGACTTTATTAGAGAGAGAAACTAAGAAAAAAATAGACATGATCTATTGCAAATATAATGTTATTGCAAATATAGACATGGGCCCAAGTAAACAAAAATATAAAAAAAAAATTAACTGACATCAAGATCTAATGTTATTGCAAATAAATAATAATCACATATTCTAAAATATTGAGAACAATGAGAGCCCAACCTAGATTATATTTATTTCCTCATTCCTTACACGAGGCCCAATTGACAGTGGAAGCATTTCATTATTGTTGAACATTGGTAGTGGGCCCAATCATTTTATATATGGGCTTAGGCCCGATTTGAATTTCCTGCCCTAAACATAGAGGAATTCCCACCCTTGTGAAAGATTGGAAACTCTCACTCCGATAATTTATTACCAAATATTCAATATGGAGTATTTTTTAGAATAAAATAGTGAAAACAATGAGATTCAACATATTTACAACAATTTTGACTTTCTAGATAGGTATACACACGGTTCACAAACCGCCGATTACGAATAAAATAAAATAGTGAAAACAATGAGATTCAACATATTTACAAATACCGCGTCATCCTAGAGGTCACGTGTTCGACCCCTGGGAAGCCCATCTTGGAGATTTATTTCCCCTGGGGGGTGATGAGTTCACTGGCCTGAACCCAGGAGCAGGGGGAGATAAGTTCACTGGTCAGGCCCATAATTGGGAAGATATGTTAACTGGTCTGGACCCGTGACTGGAGGGAAGGTAGGTGGACCCGTTGGTCCCCTCCAAGACAACGGAGCGCAGCTCGGTGGTAAGACGCTTCACCTCCGACCGTTAGGCCGGGGGTCTGAGTCACTTCGGGGGTAGATGGGAAACCATCGTTGATCCTCCTTTAAAAAAAACATATTTACAACAGTTTTGACTTTCTAGATAGGCATGCACACGGTTCATAAACCGCCGGTTTCGGGCTGGTTCGGCGGTTCATATTTTTTTTTGCGTTTTCTTATTTATTTATCTATGAAATGTGCGTAAATAAAATTCAAAAAATCACGATGAAAATTGCAATTTTATTGAGATTACAAGTTACAACAATTACAAATCATAAAAAACTTGAAGTCTTAAACAAAAAAAATTAATACAACGAGACTACTAGTCTACAACGAAGCTAATTACAAATTACAAAAAAGACTTGAAGTTCTGAACAATAAATGTATAAGTATATATACTCTTAGTCGGCGAAGTAGATGTTTCTACATAACTAAATTGAGGACACCTTTAGCAATTCAAGCTTAAATGTTGAGTTTAGTCTAACAATCAACAATTATAGTAGAATTGTCAAAAGTTTCCCGAATTTAGCCTTATAGAGAAATCGACTTCACCGCCTAGAGTATATACAAATACAATTATTTAATTGTATTTGCATATTTTTAAATTAGAAACAAATGAAAAAAAAAGAAATTAAGGAAAAAGACTTGAACTCAACTTAAATTTAAAATTTAAGTTGAGGTGCATATGTATCCCTAATGCTCATTTGCATTAGGGAATCAAAGCCCACGTAGTTCTCTTACCTTACTTACCTATTTGGCTTGGCCAGCGGTTGACGGTTGGCCTACGATTCATCCCCGATGAATTCTTCTTGTGATTCCTACTAACGATCAACCCAATCATTTTCTTGTTCTCTAACGTCAGTTTTGTCCCAATCATCAAGTAACATCACGACTTCCATATTTTTAGCGGGGAGCTTACTTCTTGATTCATCCAACACACGTAATTCAACACTGAAAGCGGACTCTACGGCGACAGTGGAAGCTGGAACCGAAAAAATCTCCTTGGCTATTGACGCAAGTATGTGAAAGTCTTTCTCGTGTGTTCCCCACCAATCAAGGACGTCGATTTGGGCGGGAGGAGTAGGACCTTCATCACCAAAGGAAAAGAGTTAATCGAAATATAAATCTAACTCACTTACCATACCTGAGGTCGACCTTCCGCCGGTGCTGTAGTTGTATAGGTCGGCTAATTGGGATTGCGCGTCGGGGTCATCATAATAAGTTTGAAATGCGGAGGCAAAATTATGTTGTTGAGGAGGGGTAGGTCTTCTGACTTGGTGGGTCCTGTTATACTTGGTTTCATATTCGGTGTAGAGAGCACGCAAGTTAAACTCGAAGGTTTTTTGGACAATTGACCGGTCCGGGAAGTTTATTTGAAATGTTTCGATTAGGTTTACTCCTCATTGGTCATTGATATCCGCTTGCAATGCTTGAAGTGGACCAAGATCAATAGAACTCAAATTGTTATAATAAAAATCTAAAATCCTGGAGGTACCGGCTAATTTCTAGTTTGGATCCAAGACCTTTCAATCAAAAACACCGTTGGAATCTCACTGAAATACTTAAGCCATTTGTCAATCATATAATATAAAACACACATCAATTCAGGAGAAAAACAAGCATTTTTCATCGCCGTTTTAAAACCAAGTGATATATACATGCAATGCTCTAAAACATGAACATCAGTGCAATAATAAACACTCGATAATTCAACAGTCGCATTTTTGAAATATTTGAACAATTTTAATAAACTCACGCTATGATCCCAACAGCTATGCGACAGATATAAATCAGAACGGGATAGGTTCTAAAAAATCACATAAATAATCTTTATGCTCCAAAGTAGAATTCAGACAATCATATGTCGAATTTCATCTATGTAACACATCCATGGTAAAATTCGTATATCTTACCTTCTTTTGATGGCAATACTTCTTCCAAGCTTTGCCAATAGACGGTTTTTGATGGATTAATCTAACTGCAGTTCTAATAGGACTAACATGTTTTTGCCATAATTCAAGCGCATCTTGTACACATAAATTCAAAATATGACATATGCATCTTTAATGAAAATACTTACCACCAATAACCGGAGCACAAGCCACAATCAAGTCATTAATACTTGTAGTGTTTGCAGTTGCATTAGCAAAACAACAGAAAATATGTTATTGCATAATTGAAATTCATTCAAAACTTGAATAATTAAAGAAGTAATTTCAGGTGCAGTGTGTGGTGTCTCAAATTCTCTAAAACCAATCAAACGCTTGTTCAAAGTCCAACTATTGTCCACAAAGTGAACCGTAATGCCCATGTATGAATGTCTATTAAAAGAATCAGTCCATACATTTGAGCAAATGTTCACTTTGTGTCCCAAGTTGAGTAAATAACGTGACAATTTAATTTTTTTCCTCCAAACATTGTCGAACGGTAGATCGTTGAACGGTCATTCGACCTACTCTTTTGACAGCTATGTTCAAACCACTTTGCATAGTAACCTCAAATTTTTTGTCATCATAAACATTAAAAGGAAAATGCTTCATTGCGGCCCATCTAGTGATAACGTCAGCAAAATTTGTAGAATCATATTTAAAAAGTTGCGTACCTGACGAACCTGAGCCACCGGGTTGGAAGTTTAGTTGGGTTTGGGTAGCGGCAGTGCCACATTCTACCCGATGCTTTGTCACCAAATGACGACGGAGGGTGCCATATCCCCCACCACTCGTAAATTTGTAGACTTTATCACAATAGTTACAATATGCTTGAAACACCGATGTCTCTTCTTGAGAGAGCGGATCATTAGGACTTGAAATTACCACCGGGACCTTCTTGTAGTGTTTAACAAAAATATCAGATTTCAATCCGACAATATAGCCACGTCGTACTCGTCATCTTGTTGGGAACTACCACCGCCCCCCACCTTGATGCATTTGAGCGAGTAGCATGGCGGTCCTATGATCTTCTTCTATCTATAAATATTATATAAGTTAAAGTTTTAATTAAGAACACAAAAAAAAATTAAAAAACTCAATCTTATGAAATTATGAATTGTAAAAATAATTTTATTTTGTAGAACTTACTTGCATGCGTTCAGCCGCCACTCGGGAAACCTCTTCCATAACTTCTCGACGATTATGTCGCTTTGATCTTTGGGGACGACTACTTTGATCTTGAGAAATTCCTTTGCCCCGATCACCACGTCCTTGTCCACCACGAGAAGAAGACATAATGCAAAATGAAAGTATTATGGAATATGGAGTTTTGAATAAATGGTAAATTACGAACACAACAACAAATATAGTAGTAAACAACTTGAGCAATTAGAGAGAATGAGGATAGAGAATAGATAAATTGAGATTGAGAAGGAAATCCTTGTTAACACAAGAATGGGGTGAATAAAAATGATGGGGGAAGTGGGGTATTTATAGGAGTAAAATTGGAAGAAATAAAAAAAAGTTCAAATTTCAGTCGGTTTACTGCCTGAACCGGCGGTTCAGTCCATGGTTTCTGACCGGTTTTCAGGTCTACACACTGCCACCTATACGCTGCCACCTGAAAAAGGTCCTGAACCGTCGGAAACCGGCGGTTTTCGGCAGAAACCGCTGGTTTCTGACGTAAACCGCTGGTTTTTCTGCACACCTAGCTTGAAAACCTACGCCCTAGCCAGAATCCTACCGTTGGAACCGCTGAACCGTCGGTTACGGTTCACGATTTTTTTGAACCTGAACCGGTCCGCTTGAACCACCGAACTGCCGGCGCCGGTTCCGGTTTGTGAACCGACGATTCCAAACCATCGGTTAATCGGCGGTCAGATTCGTTTTGTGCATGTCTATCTAGTTATTCAAATGTCATTTTCTTTCGTTATAAAAGTAGTCAATATACATTCATTTAAGAGGGAGATATGATAAACATCATTTCTAGAAAAGTATAAAGTGAATTAAATTAATTGGTTTAATGATCGAAATTCTGTGTCTTTAGTGTTTTTATTAATTTCATTTTATTTTAATTAAAATATTTATTTATTTTATCTTAGTCTTATGAATAATTGTATTAATTATATCTCAATCTCTTCAGTTCCTAATTATTTCAATTTAAATCAAATTTATTATAATTGATAACTGAAAATAGTAAAATACTAGTATAATTGATGCAATTGCTAAAAGTCGGAACACAATTGATTTAAAATTAGGTTAAATTAGTTATATCCTCAACCCAATTCATCTAGTGTATACGGTGAAAAGTTGCATATAAATCATTTTCAGCCGTAAAAAGAACTAAATGAATAAAGTTTGACACTTGGTTTTAATATGTTGTCACTAAATTAAATTAATTAAGTTGGACACTTGGTTTTATTATGTTGTCACTAAATTAAATTAATCAAGTTGGACACTTGGTTTTAATATGCTGTCTCTGTTTCATTACACGACTTTGCTTTCTCAACAATCACCAAACTTTTCATTACAATTCATGCATCTTCTAACTCTTGTTGCCTAAGTAATCAAAAGTTGTCTATTCAAGAACTATTTACTTATATTTATCCAAGTTTTGTATTAATTTATAAGCTTAGTATGATTGCCAACTTATTTTTTCAACTTTTGGTAAGCCCAATGTGACAATGGAATAACATGGGCTGAATTTAATATTATATGAATAATATTTGTAATGCTATCAGATACGCGACTCAATCTTGTTATCACAACGAGATCGATTCCGGAACAAGAAGAACGAATACTTGATATGAAAATGAATGAGCAAAAAACAATTCTTGGAGAGTCAATGGAAATCTTGTGTTTTATTTGTGTGGAAGATTACAAAACTCTTGGATGAAAAATTCTTTTCTTTTTTCACAGCTCGGCTCTATTTAACTAACACTTATCTAACAACTAGTTCAAACCTAACGGCTTTCATTTAAAGCTAACTAACTAGTCGCATCCGACGACGTGCATCAGTTAATAACAACTGTCAACTCCGAACTCGTTTAAGTTCGGCCAACACCGAGCACCAACACCGAGCACTGAGCACCGAGCACTGAGAACTCGTTTAAGTTCGGCCAACACCGAGCACCAACACCGAGCACTGAGCACCGAGCTCAACACCGAACATTGAGCTCGGTTAATCCCTGAGCACGACTACAAACTCGACCAATCACCGAGCATGATTGCAGTTCGTCAGATCACCGAACAGCATATCGGTCCCTAATCGCCGAACAGTATATTGGTAACCGAACTGAACTGATTGTGCAGTTTTGCCCCAATCCTCATAACAAATCTCCACCTTGGGACATAACTGGACAATCCATAGATTTCATCCATCTTCCACAATCACTCCAGCTGAATCAGATTCACCAAATCCATGCAATACTTCAACTTAAGTCCGGGCAACACCTTTGTTAGCATATCAGCTGCATTGTGCTCAGTAGCTACCTTTTCAATCTTCACTGAGCCCATTTCAACTTCATCCCTCACAAAATGAAGCTTAACATCCACATGCTTGCTCCTCTCATGGAATGTCTGATGTTTTGACAAACATATGGCACTATTTGAATCACATAATACAGTCACAGCTCCTTGATCAACTCCAAAATCCGAGCAGATTCCTTTCAGCCACATGCTCTCCTTTACGGCCTCAGCCATGGAAATATATTCTGCCTCAGTTGTTGAGAGTGCCACCACAGATTGCAAACTCGACTTCCAACTTACAGCAGCTCCATACATGCAGAAAACATAGCCGGATTGGGACTTCCTTGTGTCAATGTTAGTAGCAAAATCAGAATCACAATATCCCAATAGAGGCTGTGCATCAAAATTCTTACTTCCATCAAACAGTATGCCATAATCCTGAGTACCATTCAGATACCTTAGTATCCATTTTAAAGCATGCCAATGCTCCATACCTGGATCTGCCATGTATCTGCTCACAACACTTATGGCTTGGCTGATGTCTGGCCTTGTACACACCATGGTGTACATGATGCTTCCCACTATGTTTGCATATGGGATTTTATCCATCTCTCTTCTCTGACTATCATCTTTAGGGCACTGATTTACACTGAGCTTAAACTGCTGGCTCAGGGGCACACTCACTGGTTTGCTTTTATCCATCTGAAATTTCTTGATCACATTCCTGATGTAATCTTTCTGAGTTAGCCATATCCTTTTCTTGTCTCTATCCCTTATGATCTCCATTCCAAGGATCTTCTTTGCATCTCCAAGATCCTTCATATCAAATTCAGATTTCAGATCACCTTTCACTAACTCCACCTCTTCCTTATGCTCTGCAGAGATCAGCATATCATCTACATACAATAGTAGATATGCCACAGCAACTCCACCTCTTCTCTTGATGAAGACACAATGATCATACAAAGACTTCTCAAAACCGATCTTATGCATGAACTCATTGAACCTGAGATACCACTGTCTTGAACTTTGTTTTAGACCATACAAGCTTCTTTTCAGCAAACACACCTTTCCTTCATTTCCTGATTGGACAAAACCAGGAGGCTGCTCCATGTAAATTTTCTCTTCGAGCTCTCCATGAAGAAATGCTGTTTTGACATCGAGTTGCTGCAATTCCCAATTTCTCTGAGCAACAATGGCAAGTAGAATCCTGATGGAGCTATGCTTTACCACAGGGGAGAATATTTCATTATAATCTACTCCCTCCTTTTGTGTAAAGCCTTTGGCCACCAACCTGGCTTTAAATCTGATTTGATTGTTGTTGAAGGCCTCAATTTTCTTCTTAAAAATCCATTTACAACCAACTGTTTTCTGATCAGTTGGCCTCAACACCAAAATCCATGTGTGATTTTTGTACAAGCTATCAATCTCCTCCTGCATGGCTAATAGCCACTGATCCTTCTCCGGACTCCTTATTGCTTCCTTGTAATTTGAAGGCTCATGATAGTCCATCTCCTCAGCTATGGCCAGTGCATAGTGCATCATATCAAAATCCTGAAATCTGGAAGGGAGCTTGATCCTTCTTCTGGTTCTGTCTCTTGCAACCAGTCTCTGTGGAGTCTTGATGTTACTTTCATGTTCAGAGGATCCACCAACACTGGTTTCTTGTGAATTTCTCACAGTATCTGGTGGACTTCTTACAGCATCAGATGAGGATTCCCTCTGACCCTCCACCTCAAACTCAACAGTCTGAACTTGCTTCATGAAGAAAGGCATTTCAGATTCCCTGAAAACAACATCCCTACTGATGACAACCTTCTTATTCCCTTCCTCACAGCACCATAATCTGTAACCTTTAATTCCAACCTGATAGCCTATCATCACACATCTGAGAGCCCTTGGTTCCAGCTTTCCTTGTTTGATGTGAGCATATGCTCTACACCCAAATGGTCTTAATTTTGAATAGTCTCCATAAGATCCATACCATCTACTATCCGGAGTCTGATTTTCAATGGCAGCAGAGGGGCATTTGTTGATTAAAACAACAGCTGTGGAGGCTGCTTCTGCCCAAAATGGTTTTGACATTCCAGATGCTATCAACATGCATCTTACCCTTTCAAGAATGGTTCTATTTATTCTCTCGGCGACCCCATTTTGTTGTGGGTTGTGAGGCACCGTTCTATGCCTTTTAATTCCCTTTCTCTTGCAAAACTCATCAAACTCATGGGACAAAAATTCCAGCCCATTGTCAGTTCTTAGGCATCTCAAAGGCTTCCCCTTTTCTAGCTCAACTGCAGTACACCACTCCTGAAATTTCTTGAAGGTCTCTGACTTTTCTTTCATGATCATTATCCAAACCTTTCTTGAAAAATCATCAACAAATGATAAGAAATACCTGCCTCCTCCAATGCTATTTACTGGTGCAGGGCCCCATATGTCACTGTGAACATATTGGAGAGGTTGTGTTGAGTTATGTTTGCCCACTCCATATGGCAGCTTCTTGTTTTTGCCAAGAATGCATTCTTCACACGATCCAATGGCTCTTTGTATCTCTGAATCAGCCATCTGAATAATGCCTTGCTTTACCAGCTGCATCAGCCCAGTGTCCCCCACATGGCCCAGCCTAGCATGCCAATTGATGGTCTTTTGTGTGTTGTTAGCTGTTCCAGCAACTGCCTCAGCTTTCAGATAATAGAGCACATTGTTTCTGACAGCCTTCATGATCATTTGGCCATCCCTTTTGACAAGCATCTCTCCACCAAAGAGAGTCAATTCGTAGCCATTCTTCTCAAGAAGACCCAAGGATATAAGATTCCTTTTAATGGATGGGATGTATCTCACATCAGTGAGAGTTCTGAAAATTCCATTGTCCATCCTCAAACATATGCTCCCAACACCCCTTACATCACACACATGGTCATCTCCCAGCAACACCGAGCCTTCAGATTCCTTTAAATCTTGGAACCAGTCGAGATTGGAGGACATATGGAAACTGCAGCCTGAGTCCATGATCCATAGCCTTGATAATGGGCTATCCTCCACCACATTGAGAGCTCTTGCCTCTTCAATTTCCTCAGTGATAGCTGCTGTGCCATCTCCTTTGTGATTTTCAGATTGCTTTTTCTTCCAAGCAAAACAATTTTGCTTGATGTGTCCTGGTTTCTTACACCAGAAGCAGCTTCTAGATTCCTTTTGATCTCCTTCCTTAGATGATCTTGGCTTCCACTTGTCAGATGGGGGTTTCTTGAATTTGAATTGTTTCTTTGAAGTTGCCTTCACATTGAGGCTTTCAGCAGCTTGATCGATTGGCTTGCTGACACATTTCTGCATTGCCTTCAGCTTTAATGCAGAAAATACCTCCTCCAAAGTCACTTTCGAATCCCTTCCAAGAAGTATTGAGTCTTTGAATTGCTCAAAACTCTGAGGCAGAGCATTCAATAACATCAAAGCTTTATCCTCATCTTTCATGGGATCATCCACACCCTCAAGATCATCTATATACTTTCGAAAATCTTCCAGCTGATCCGCCAGATTCTTGGAGTCAGAAAATCTAAAGTTGAACAATCTTTGCTTGAGATGCAACCTATTGGAGATTGACTTCTCCATATATATTTTCTCCAATTTCTCCCACACTCCCGCGGCATCATCCTCTTTCTGAACCTCCCTCAAGACTCTATCGCTGAGGCACAAGACAATCGAGCTATACGCCTTGTATTCCAGTTCTTGACATTTCGCCGCATCCATCCCTTGAATCTCTTTCTTGTCCGTCTTGGATTTCACATAATCCCAGACGCCTTGCTGCATCAGAACAGCTCTCATCTTCAATCTCCACAGGCCGAAATCATTTTCGCCGGTGAATTTCTCAACGTCGAACTTTGCGGTAGACATTGTTGAATTCGTCGTCCTTCTTCGATTCCCACAGACGGCGCCAATTTGTAATGCTATCAGATACGCGACTCAATCTTGTTATCACAACGAGATCGATTCCGGAACAAGAAGAACGAATACTTGATATGAAAATGAATGAGCAAAAAAACAATTCTTGGAGAGTCAATGGAAATCTTGTGTTTTATTTGTGTGGAAGATTACAAAACTCTTGGATGAAAAATTCTTTTCTTTTTTCACAGCTCGGCTCTATTTAACTAACACTTATCTAACAACTAGTTCAAACCTAACGGCTTTCATTTAAAGCTAACTAACTAGTCGCATCCGACGACGTGCATCAGTTAATAACAACTGTCAACTCCGAACTCGTTTAAGTTCGGCCAACACCGAGCACCAACACCGAGCACTGAGCACCGAGCACTGAGAACTCGTTTAAGTTCGGCCAACACCGAGCACCAACACCGAGCACTGAGCACCGAGCTCAACACCGAACATTGAGCTCGGTTAATCCCTGAGCACGACTACAAACTCGACCAATCACCGAGCATGATTGCAGTTCGTCAGATCACCGAACAGCATATCGGTCCCTAATCGCCGAACAGTATATTGGTAACCGAACTGAACTGATTGTGCAGTTTTGCCCCAATCCTCATAACAATATTAGTCTACAATCATATAGTCTATATTTTATGTGGAATATGTATATACCCATTTAATTTATCCTGTTTTTTTCAACTTAATGACATGATTGTGATAATCCACAACTATTAAATTAAGGAATATTTTTCGTGCATGTTTCATCAATTAAACTGTAGCACTAGCATTGATTGAATTTGTTGGATAAAGAAAATTGAAAGTCTACTGTAAGATATAATTAACAAAGCTTGTTACATACGAAAATAGAATATCAACTATAATTTTAATAATATGCCTAGCATAGATAATACTACTACACTTTATTGGGGCTCAAATTTAAGCGAAAAGTGTTATAAATATTAACTTTATTATCTATTGCATATCTCACTTCACTAATTTAAAAACAAATCAAAATCATCATGACGTGACTTGGCATCACCAAACTTCTCATCAAATGAAAAAGATAAATATTAAAACAAAGTATATTGACAATATG
The DNA here is from genome assembly GCF_004379255.2 of Salvia splendens. NCBI lineage: Eukaryota > Viridiplantae > Streptophyta > Magnoliopsida > Lamiales > Lamiaceae > Salvia > Salvia splendens. The sequence goes on along the minus strand of NC_056036.1, from coordinate 41,434,330 downwards.
AGATGATGAGAGTGGATACAATTTCAATCTTATCCTTATTTTGAAATCTATCATTTCACAAATTCACCCTTAAACAACTTCTTGTGCTAATCAACTTGAGACACTAGTTTTTCATGACTAAGAGCTTTGGCTTATTAGTCAAGCAACTATCTTAATTTGATATAATCATATATATGAACTCTCCATCGTGCATGCATGCATACTAAAATATTTATACACATGTACACTAACTAGCATAGTTTATTTTGGTACTTGGAAGAAGTATTCAAGTAGTACTATGAAATAGACATGCACTAGTAGTTTAATACACTTTTTTATACTCCCATCGTCCGCGAATAGGAGTCACATTTCATTCCGGCACGAATTTTAAGAAATGTTAAGAAAAAATGGTGAAAGAAAGTTAGTGGAATATGAGTTTCACTTGTATATATTAGTTTTAAATGATATGTGAGTGGAATGTAAGTTCTCTTTACCATTTATAGTAATTATGAACCGGAAGTCCTATTCGTGGATGCACTAAAATGAAAAAGCGGGACTCCTATTCACGAACGGAGATAGTATGTTACAAAACACTCAAACGAAAAAAATAACGAACTACCATTGCAGAAGCAAAACATAATATATAAGCAATTAAAAAATAACAAAAAAAATGTAACAATAAAACAATTATTTTATTTAAAATCATTAATTACAAAACAAGAAAACAGAATAAAACAGTACAAATAAGCTCGTTATCCCTCAATTCTCATTGATACATTAAGTACTATTTGAAGTTTATTATTTATACACTGAGATAAAAACACATTTACCTACAACTCAAGGAAGATAATAGGAGTAGTTTAATAAGACAAAATTATGGTAAGCCAATGTGACACGTCTGATCACAAGAAATCGATTAAGTTTGCTCCGACATCACAAGATCAGCATGTGTTGATTAATATTTTAGGTACAAATCAAATCAAATCAAATCAAATCAAATAATGATATTTTCTATCAATCAATCAAGATCGTATACATACTACAAAGGGGTATCATTTTACTTTAATTTAAGGATTTTGCTATAGTGAATTTTATAGATAAAAATGGAAAAATAGGAATTTAAACAGTGAATTTTCTTATCACTTATCATCAAAGTGAAATGTAACTCAAGTTTCGTAAAATTTAAATTTGTTTCGTAACTTTAAAATTAGTCGGAAGTCCAAAAAGTTTAGATTTATTCTCATACGTTGGTGTCAAAAATTTGGGGGGGGGGGGGGGGAACAATCCAAACACTTTATGGCTTCTTCAACTAAATTATAAACCAGAATTTGACAAAACATCATAATCCATCCGTCCACAAAAAATAGATAAGTTTTGTCATTTTGATCCGTCCACAAAAAATAGATAATGTTCAAAAAGAAAAATTTTCGACCAATACTAACCCTACGCATTATTCTAAATGTGGACCCCACAGTCCACTGACACTCATTCCACTACCTTTTCCCTCTCTCTCTCTTACTTTTTTTCTATCTATCTCTTACTTTACCAATTATACATTAAAACTCATGTCGTTCATAATTTTGTCTATTTTCGTGGACGAGGGAAGTATTTTTTTTCCCACAATTTCCCTTTATTTATAGGTATATGTTCTGTAGACACACACGCATCTAAGTTTCTAATATTTATTTTATTTTATTTTCATGACGAATTCTTCTTCTTACACGTCGTTGCTCGAGTTTTTATTAATCATTTCATAATACAAGTGTAAACAACTGTAGAGCTATAATATGAACATTTCAATGACATTAAATTAATGATAAAAAGTTGGACAACTTAGTTATGATTAACTCAATAAACCGAAATTAAAAATGTACCAAGCCACGTAGAGCATCAAACTAGATGCATTCACAATATAATTACATAGAACTATATAATATACTCCATATTATATGAACAATTTAAAACTATAATGGCAAAAAGTATTTTTATTCGATCGGTTGGTTTCTAGTAATTTATTTTATGGTTGCATGTGGCTAGATCATGGATTCATGGGGCCTTAAACATTATTTTGTGTATATATTGTGTTTATCTTAACGCATTATTCATTTGATTATATACGTGTTTTTTTTTTTTCTTTTTCTCATGTAAGATGAGTGAATTAAAAGCAACTTCAAAAAAGGGGAATTATTATGTGATTAAAAGAATTCGTATTGATGAAGAAATCGGCGCCAAATCGTTTTCCCCTTCAAACATATAGCATGTGAAAAGGCCTTAATTTCTTTCTTGTTTGTTTCTATTTTAACTTTTATGTGGGATTCTGGATAAAGTATTTTGGATTTGGGCCAATCTAATCTAGTTAAGGTCAGGTATTAGCCCATTTCAAAAGTATTTATGAGAGAGGAGAGATTTATTTTTATTTAAAAATCATTCAAACAATAAAAATACTCATCCGTCCGCGAACATGAGTCTCATTTCTTTCCGGCACGAATTTTCAGAAATGTTAAGTAAAGTGAGTGGAAAAAAGTAATTGAATACGAGTCTCATTTGTATATATTAGTTTTAAATGATATGCGAGTGGAATGAATTGGTGGAATATGGTGTGTTTTTTTTTTTCATTTATGGTGATTATGAATCGGGACTCCTATTTATAGACGGACCAAAATAAAAAAAAAAACGGGACTCCAATTCATGAAAAGAGGGAATAAAAACAAGAGTTCAACAATACAACTGATAAATATATGCCACTAAATACAAGCTACACCAAAAGCCAAGGCAAGAAAAACAACTAACATGTTTTTAATTCCAATAAAATCAAAAGCGCTAAGGAAAAAAGAGGAAGAACAAAAATAATAAAGGGACACCAAAAATCACAAAATTAGCCAATAATTCATACTATTAAAAGTTGGACTCTCGTGATCCCTAGTTGAAGAGATGGAGAAACATACATGTGGGGGTTACACTCACCTTGCTATGTGCTTTCTCCTTGTTATTCTCAAGTTAGTCGAAAATATTATTGTCACCCTTAATCTGCTGAATTTTTTTAAGAAGAAAAGTATCAAATTGTTATTTTTAAACCTATTGTAATTTTGATTAAAAATATAAAAATGCATTCACTAAGAGTATTCACAATAGTGATTTCCGTGACTAGCTGACCCGTAACTATTCGTAAGTTACACACCATTTTTAGTCATTTTTTTATTACATCACTTAGCTATTGGATAACACATGCAACAATCTAATCACTTAACTATTCTTGAGTCCCGATGTTTCATTTTTCAATTTAAAATACAATTAATAAAAAATTGTTTTTTATTAATATAACTTCATTAAGAATTGAAAATTACATATCCCTTTTCGAAGGGACGACGCCCCAGGGCGACGTGGCGCTCCCTAGTCATGCGGTGACCACCCCCTCCCCCGCACAAAGTGAGCGTCGTTTTGACCATTTAAAATTTAATTTTTTTATATTTGGAAAATTTGAAATTAATAAAAAAAATTCCACTTTTCCAAATATTACGATTTTTTTTGTAAACCTCTAATTCATCCCAAAAGCATCTATAAATACCTTATTCATCAGATGATTTTAAATAAATGATAATTTTTAATGTAATTTTAAATTTTTAGGATCTAAATTACTCCTTCCGTCCCAAGTTAGTTGGAGCTTTTCTTTTGGGTACGAGATTTAAAAAATTGATTTGTTAAAGATTAAAGTGGAGAGAGTAAGGTAAGAGAGAGATGCAACAAAATCTCTTAACCATCCCGTCCCGGCAGGACGAGTCAGCCCTCTAGCAAGAACATCGTTGCTGATGCTTTAATGTCGATTACTTTAAATTGCAAACTATTTAAATAAGATTGAATTATATAAACGGTAATTGAACTTTCTATGATATTTGCAAAATTCCAAAACTATTTTAAATCAAAATTGAAAATTCAAGTACTTTGTATAGTCTACTCTTGTTTTGAAAGAAAAACGTCAAATGTGAGTATTGTTTAGGTACCGTCGCTGTTGCGTCTATTTTTGGCAATTCTTTTACTACATGTTTTTGTGTTGTTGTACTCAAATTGATATTATAGTCAATCCATACGGCGAGGGAACATTTTTCAAATTTTCAGATATTATTTGATTGGTTGTTTTAGCTTTTAATTAATGCACTACATTAACTACTGACGATCACAAATAACTACGTATTTATGTAAAGATTTCGAGAAGATAAAAAAATGCAATCAATACCTTAGTACGTGTTATAATAATTATTCGCCTGTAAAAAATATTAGTAAATGATATAAATTTTATGTATAATTAATAAAATATAAAATAAAAAAGTGAATAAATTTTAGAATTAGTGGGTTGTAATTAAATAAATTTTCAATTCATACGTAGTTTATTTATTTTCCAAGAACTTATTTTACTTATTATCATAAAATTAATTCTAAATGATACACTAATCGAAAAATATAAAAGAAATTATGCAATATTCCTGGCAAATTAGCAATAGGTGTGTGTGGACTAAAGTTGTTCTTCAACAAAGGTCGCTTTCACTACTATTTTTAGGCATTGATAATATTGATTGTTTGTGTTAAACAACTAATATTAGTAAGAAAAATCCACGAAATGAATGCAAAGTGTCTCTCCGGAGGCTCAAATGTTATCATTAATTTATAAATATTTTGTTAATGGAAACATTCAAACATATAATAAGCCAAAATTGGGAGATAATGTAAGTACTGATCATTAAAAGACAGAAGTGAAATAATTTCTAAATAAGGTTAGATACCGCCCTCACACAAACGATCTTGTGTTTTTTATGCAATATGACTTTTAATAAATTTTATTAAAGCTATTAAAAAATTTAAAAGTTCTCAATTTTGTTAGTAGTATTTAGCAATTGTATCAAATTAATTCAAATCCATTAACTCGTCAATTTCATCCTCAGCTTTCTAGCTTGTATCAATTTTATCAATTAAATTTTAGGTAATTGTTCCAAATAGATAACAATAAAATACATATCCAAATTACTTTTAGAGCAATTATCCTTTGATATGTTGCATCGCGACTCAACCTTTGTAGTGAAATTCCGATAATAAATTTGATATATTGAAAAGATTGGGATATAATCGATCATGGCTTGAATAGAATTGATGAAATCCCTAAAGATAAATTCGACCACTGGCCCGCAGAGGCATAGCGCAGTTGGCAACGGAGGGGCAGATCTTGCTGCGATAAATTCGACCACTGATCGTAGTTTTAACATGGACATTTCACGTGAGTTTCCAATGTTGAAAAGCATAATAGACAATCGAGATGAAACGTGGACTAAACGATTAATTCAATTTCGTATATAAGGCGTATGCAAGAAATTAGCATGATAAGTTATGATTTTGTGACATTACTTAAATATATAATCCCACTTTCTTATGGTAACATGATAATATAAACTTTGTTACACTTTTTTACTTAATTATGCATCGATTTGTATCTCTATCACACGCCGCTTTTGCTGATGCAATTATTTTAATATATGTTGGCGCATACTCTTTGAAATTTGAATGATCCTAATTAGTTAACAAAAGATATAAAAGGCATTTAAATTTGTAATTATCAGATTTCATAAATTACGTAGCTTTGATTACCAATCACATGCTGAAGAACATTTTCGTGATAAAATTATTAAGAGAGAATAAGTTAAACCTGACGGTGTCGAATTAAATCTACCATTATTAATATAATGATTGGTCATAGGAATAATATTTCAGATCAACCACTCATTTAATTTAAACCATTCATATATAATTAAATAAAACATACAACTTCTTCTATAATTACTCCATGAAAAATGATAAATATCTTATTATAATGCTCTGATAAGAAAAGGTATTTTATGTAGTTAAGCAATTTATAAATAAAAGAAGTTAAACATACAAAATCTACATCTAAAATAATTCATAAATCTTTCAAATTTTGCAAGAGATTATTACAAATTAAATTGACTGGCGACAATTCATTCTTTATGAAGATTTTTTTTCCCTCTCATTTTTGTTCAAAAACAAAAGTGGAGTCGATAAATAAAGATAATCTCGATAGCTAGCCACAAATATAATAGCCAAGATTTCCAAGATTTCCAAGATAGTAACTCGTTGAATTTTCAAACAATTTTGAATTTCCATGGGATGAAAAGACCCCTAATTATTTCACATTTTGTCAAGTACCGGTTTAAGCAAATCTCACACAAAGTGCTCAAGTCCAAATGATTGAATTTCACGACAAAAGAATTTGTATTTATAGTTTGTTCCAAGATATATAATGATTTTTGTTCTTGGTTGTAGTTGTAGTTGAGTTGTAGTTGTGTTCCAACGTGGCCCTCACATAACTTTAAATAACACACACACAAAAAACAAAAGGTTAATTTTATTTGGGAGTAAAAATGATTTGGTAGAAGCTATATCCACTTGATTGTTACAATTGGTCCACAATGTGCAACATAAAATTGGTAGGGATTAAAGAGATATGTATTCCACCCACTCCTCATCTTCAATCTTATCCCTATTTTCCATTAAATTGATTGTATTTTTTAATTTTTTTGAGACCCACCTTTCACTAAATTATTATAATTATAATTACAATTGAATCCAACTTCCAACGTTTATCACTTGCCTCACGCTACCAAAATCATTGCAATTGAAGTTTTATTTTACCAATCCGACCAAGCATGTTTCATCCCATATGTATTAAAGTTAAATACAATCATAAGTAGCAATATTATAAAATAAGATCAATCTAGTGTCACTCAATGATATCAATAATAAATTATCAGAACCGATTGACCGAAACACATATTGAATTGAATAAAAGACAGAACAAAAGTATAGACTATTTTATTTAATCAATATAACTGAATCGAACATAATTATAATTTCAATTCTGATTTTTTATTGTCAGCTTTTTCCCAAAATGCAAAATACATGCAGCAACAAACAGTCTAATAATTACAAATAGGGGAATTTTATTCATTCACAACGAACGAAAACAATACTATTTGAATATTTTTTCGAAAACCCTAGTTCACACAGTTTTTTTCCGAATTTTATTAAAGTTGATGAAAAATAAAGTTTAATTACAACCACTTTATTAATGTCTAAAAATTTGTATTTCATCGGTTATTGAAACTTAATTTGAATTAAAATACACTCGTAGTGATTTTTTTTTATGGAAGAATTATATTTTGATTAATGCTGCGGTGATTGCGGTTAAAGAATTTTTTGAGGTTTAAATGAAAAAATGGCCCTACGTGCTTGACCGGAATTATAGATTTGTCATATAATAAAGAAAATTTAACTGAAATACTGATTGTCGATACCTTATTACTATTTCATTATTTTTTGAAATGATAGTACTAATAAATTATCATATAACCTTGTAAAATCTTCATGAATAATGCAAACGCTTCACAAGATTGACAGAACTGGTAGAAGTTTTAAGCAATCCTAGTTTTTCATAACAAATTTTTTTATCTAAATCATAAAATTGATTCGACTGCAAGAGAGTTATCATCACTTTTTATATGAGGCCAAGAAACCCTAACAATTAGTATAAGCAAATCAATTATGAGCAAATCAAATTATAGAACACAATTAATCCATTAAAATTTGAAATTTCAAAATCCAACTTTATCACAAAGCAAGATATGACCTCATGCAACCGTATTTATTCAATACATATACTAATTTTTGTTTTGTTCTTAAAAATTCCTACTAATCTCATCTCATATACAAAAGCAAAAAAGTACTAATATAAAGTTTAATACTCTTAATAAAGTCATAAATGCACACCTTAACAATTTTGGCATGAAACATAATATGTATGCTATACCTAAACACAAACAGTAAAGTAAAAGACGATAATTGCATTTCATAATAAAATATGTGTGAATTATTATCCCTGAAGCTGAATTATACAATATTGAAACATATCTTGCATGTCTTTCCAACATACTTGTTGTTTGTTAGTTCATTTTTATCTTATGTTAATTTTTGGGTTAACTCTTTTGGGATGTTTTTGATGTTGTGTTATTTAATTTGGATTATTACGTGTAATGGAGTTTATACTCTATTGATTACCGAATTTTGAGCCGTTCATTTTATCTTCTTTTTTTTGCCAAGCAACATATAGTTCTTGGAATATAAAAAAGTGAAACATAAATAAAGATACTTTATTACAATGGACCATAATTACATTATTACCGAAAATACTTTATGGACCATACATATATTTACGTAGCCTATTTTGGCATAATAAATTCTAACAATTATAAAACTAAACTAAAAGATAAAAAATTAAAATTTTATTAAAAAATAAAAATAAAAAGAATAGAATAGAATTTATATTAAATTAAATATAATAATTTTAGATGCATGCAGCATGCACGTACGTCCTACTACTCATAGGGAGTCTATTTAAAATAAATACACTTAATTAATTAGTCAAATCCTAAATATCTAATAGAGTTATGATGGCTAAACGTATTTATCTTCTTAATTGAGGCTTATCGAAGAGGCACACCATATATCATTTCTAGAAGAGTTACTCTGGAAATATCTTTGTAGTAGACTCGTTATCAACCTAAAATGTTACTTGTACTAATTGAGGCATAAAGAAATCATAAAATTATTTTTTATTATAGATATTACTCCATGCTAATGTGATTTCAAAATAATAGTAGTATTAATCTTTCACATTAATGTAAAAAGTTCCAGACAGTGTTTCCAAAAGTCGGACTTAATCGGCATATTGTGTGGTCTGGTTCGAATAAAATATGAAAATCGTTGAATACTCGGACCATTATGAATAGAGAAACCAACCAGTTTAATCGTGAACTAGCCAATGTTTGAACCGATTTTTGTTTCCTAATTAACATGTTTTATTTTTATTATTTTAAAATTAACCTTCAAGTTGAAAATGGTAATAAAAAATAAAGAGATGATTATTGAATACTATCATATTTTGGATTTGTAATTATAATTTGCTGTTATCTTTAAGATATTTTGATTAAAATATTTATTACTATTTGAATTAAACTTATTTGTAAACTTGTAGACTTCTTGCCATCTTATGTAATTAAGATTAAATATATGCGTCCTACAAGTCATTATTTGTTTATTGTCCATTTAAATTTATTTATAAACTTGTAGATCGATCTGATAAATTGAACAATAAACTTATAGAGTGATAGCTTTATTGTGTCACTTATCAGTTCGGCTTTGAGATATTGGTTCCATGCTAGTTAGTATCTTGCTTAATTTCTCGACTTTAATTAATTAAAGTTACTTTAATTAATTATTTTCGGGCACGGTTAACACGAAAATATGTGTCACTTATCTTAAACATAATTGTTGGTGTTAGTTGTAAATCCATTAATTCTTACATTGACATTGAGAGATTGCAACCTTAAGGCCAAGTAGTATTAAGTAGAGTTCCCCTGCTTGTAAGCAAAGCAACCAACTACTAAAAATATAATTGTAGATTATCATATCATGAAAATTAATTACATTGTCAACATCACTAAATTAATGCATATCCTCAAATATCAAACCCTTTGGGACTACAAAACTACACGTCGAAATCATGATTCTTCATATTTGATGAGATGGTCGGCAATAACAATTGGATTTCAATATTGGCACCTCAATTTTTCTATACCAAAATATATATTGTGATTAGTAGTACTTAATATTTTAGTCACGAAGTTTAAAGGTTAATTATGTAGTAGTACCAAATTCTTTTTGTGATAAAATTGAAAAGGCTAAAATCACAAAAAGCGATGAACAAAATATACACAAGGTATCACAATAATAACAAAGTCTGAAAGTTCAAGAAATACTCTAAACAACGACACGATTGTAAATCATCAAAGAAAAAACAAAGATACATAACCAAAACCAAGGCTAGAATGGAACTATCATTCTTATTTTACCAATGTTACATTAAAACATGTGTCGTTCATAAATGCAACTATTTTTTTGGAGGAATGGAGTATAATCTTATACTATCAACATGATACTATTATTATTTTAAACAAAAGATATTTAATAAATTCAAAATCAAGCCACCGATTTATTTAGTAGTACTTGATAATGAAACATAATTTGATCACTAAAATTTTTGCCATCCAATTATTAAATGGAAAATATATAATAATAAACCACCGTAATAAAAATAATTCGCAAATTTAAGAAATGCATAAAATGCTGAAATACAGCAGACTATGATCCAACCGGCAAAACTGGGTCCCACACATGAGTTATCGACATATCATATTAAAATCCACGTCATCACTAATTGCTTTAACTAGGGCACTATTTATTTTTCATTTTGCATTTTCTAAGGAGTATATAACTAAAAAAATTGTCAAATAAATAATGAAAGATGTTGAAGTGGTTCATTCTACACTTTTTATAAAATGAATTACTCTGTATAATTTTTTAATTATATTGTTCCAATTATCTCATCTATCTATTTTGCAGTTGAATATGCGATGATATAGTCACTGTTTTAGTAATATCAACTATCTTCCGTAGGATGATATAAGTTTATGTGGCTAGTAGCATGTTTAAAATTAGCTATCAAATCAATGCGTATTTCATCGAAAAGGACACGAATTGATTGTGAAAATTACAAACTTCATAATTTGTACATCAATAAGAAGTGTGGAACGGATTAATATTTGACAATATTTCGTGATTGTGAAAATTACAAACTTCATAATTTGTACTTCAATTTTTGAAAAAGTGTGGAACGGATTAATATTTGACAATATTCGTGATTTATTCAACAATTTTCCATAAGATATACTACTCCAAATTACTACTACAAAGTAAAATATAAGAGCATACACTACGTTGCTAAGGGGTGGGTAGGTACGGTATACCTTACCGAAACCACCATACCGTATACCTTACCGTAAATACGGTATGCGAAAAAATCATACATTTACCTTACCAAAGTTTTCGGTATACCGAACTTCGGTATACCTTATTTTCGGAATGACGAATTTCCATACCGATACCGTACCGAAGTTCGGTATACCTAACTTTCAACATCAATTAAAATAGAAAATTAGAGTTTTTAGAATATTATTTATATTTTATAATTTTAAAAATAAATTAAATATAATTTATTCATAATTATATTTATATTTCACAATAGATTTTATAATTTATAAATATATAAAATATATTTTATATATAATTGTGTTTATATTTTTGTGGTATATACCTTAGTTTACGGTATATACCTTAATTTACGGTATATACCGAATTTCGGTATGCAGCGGTATACCGCGGTATTTGAAAATCCATACCGTTACCATACCAAAATTTTTCGGTAAGGTATCATACCGTACCGAAAGTCACGGTATACCAAAAATTCGGTATTTTCGATATTTTTTCGGTACGATAAGGCCGGTATTTCGATATTTCGGTATTTTTCTCCAGCCGTCGTTGCTCCCCACCGTCCCTTAAACTACTATTTGAGGGCTCCAATGTACTTTATTCCTCCATCCCTTAACTAAGGACGGAACCTGCAACGCTCCGTCCCTTAAATTACTATTTATTAAATTTCATTTTATTTTTTTTTCCAACCCATTTCAATTAAAACAAACACACTTTATTAAAATTTAAACAACATCAAAATTAAAAAAAATAGAAAATGGACATAATTAAAATCCTAAAAAAATAAAAATACCATAATTTAATTTTCTCCGCCAAAGTTTTCCCAAATGTGCTCAATTAGATCCTCTTGGAGTTGGGCGTGGGCGCTAGAGTCGCGTGTCCTTGCCCGAATAGACAACCGCTCTTGTATTGACGGATGCGCTCCACTTCGCGGTGGACTACTTGCAGTTGAGCTTCCGGGGGATTCGGGGTCGAACCAATTTCCCGCCTCGGGTCCTTCGTCTTGGACAATCATGTTGTGCAAGATTATGCACGGATGTCGACCATGCTCTCCATGAACCACGAATGAGCCGGGGCTTTGATGATGTTGAAGCGCGCTTGGAGAACCCCGAACGCCCTCTCCACATCCTTGCGAGCAACCTCCTGCTTCTGCGCAAAAAGAGTCTGCTTTGGGTTCGCAGGCCTGTTGCACGTCTTCACGAAGGTCGGCCACTTCGGGTAGATACCGTCGGCGAGATAGTACCCCATTTTATACAGCCGGTTGTTGGCGACGAAGTTGATGGCCGGCGCTTTACCATCCAAAACTTCGGTAAAGAGGTCGGACTGGTGGAGCACGTTTATGTCGTTGTTCGAGCCAAGGACCCCGAAGTACGCGTGCCAGATCCAAAGCCGGTAGTCGGCAACGGCCTCGAGTACAACGGTTGGGTGGGTGCCTTTGTGGCCGCTCGTGTAGGACCCCCTCCAAGCCACCGGGCAATTCTTCCATTGCCAGTGCATGCAATCGACACTGCCAAGCATCCCGGGGAATCCGTGCACTTGTTCATGCAGGTCGAGGAGGAACTGACAATCGGTCGTGCTTGCCCTCCGGAGAAATTCGTCGGTAAAGGCTGCCCGGACGCCTTTGCAGAATTTGATCAAGCACATGCGTCCAGTGGTGTCTCCTATGTGGAGGTATTCGTCGAACATGTCGGCCGTTTGTCCAGTCGCAAGCTGACGGATTGCTGCAGTACATTTCTGCAGCGTCGTGTGGCTGAGACGCCCGACCGCGTCGAACCCTTCTCGGAAGAACTCTTCCCGGGCCGTCAAAGTATTCGCGATATGGAGAAATAGCGGTTTACTCATGCGGAAACGGTGACGGAAGTAGGTTTCTCCCCAAATCGGGTTATCGCAGAAGTAGTCGAGTACTAACCCTGCGGCGGCTTCCTCCCGGTTGCGATGGATGTATGTCCGGGAGCGTCGTGGAGGCGGAGCGGATTCCTCCACCTCTCGGCGTCGATCTTCTTCAAGTGATTGTTCCATTAGTTGACGCATTTGCTCAAAAGGATCCATTTGTTTGAGTTGATTTAAGATGAAATTGGAGTGGTTATAGAGAGGATTTGAGGGGAATAGATGTGTGTTTGTGTGTGAAATGAGTATGAAATAGAATTATTTATAGAGTAAATAAATCAAAAAAAAAAGAAAATAAAAAATTAACGGTAACATTACCGTTTGAAAAATATTTTTTTTTAATTCGAATTTTTTAAAAAATGAATTATTGCGTCATCCGTGACGACGCCCACTCGCGGGCCAGCGAGTGGACGCCACGCATGCATCGGGGGCGCGACACGTCGCCCGGGCGCGTGTCGGGACGGCGCGTCCCTTGTCTCGCGGCTACGGGCTACGGGACGGGCTCGGTACGAGACGAACGTTGCAACGCATCCCGCGGCGGAACCGTCCCTCCGGGACAAAACGCGAGCCGCGCGCGGGACGCAATGCTCTAATAGTAATAGGTTTGTGCACTTAGTCAAGCATTTTTTATTAAAGAGAATACTATGTGTATGCCATAAGTCAAAAGAATGTGTATATTTTTATAATTTCAATACGTGCAAATTACATGTACTATATGTGAGTGGGTTTTTTTATATCATAGTTTTGTTGAAACTTTACATGGGAAAAATTGTATACGGAATGAGTTTTAAACAGAAATAAAATACATAGTGGATTTAAGATGTATAGTAATCATTGAAATAAATAAAATCATAGTGGTTTAAAGGAATTCAAACAAATATAACTCATTTTCAAATATACACTAATCGAGATGCGGCCTCCACTATATTTTTTTCTTTAAAAAATCAATATATATACACACTCAAAGGAATTCAAACAAATATAACTCATTTTCAAATATACACTAATCGAGATGCGGCCTCCACTATATTTTTTTCTTTAAAAAATCAGTCATGTTAGGTTGAGATTTTTTTAGCTTAATTAAAAATTGAGATGAATTTTCAGCTACTCATTCACAACATTTTCGAAATGTCAACTGCAAGTAGATTATGTCAATTTGGGGGTATTATCATCAATAGTTTGCACATCAAATGTCAATAGCCTGCACATAAAATGTCAACAACTATAGTTGACATTATATGTGTATAGTTGACATGAATTGTATATGTAGTTGACATTATATGTGTGTAGTTGACATGGATTGTACACATAGTTGGCATTATATGTGTATAGTTGACATAAATTGTATATGTAGTTGACATGGATTGTACACATAGTTGACATTATATGTGCGTAGTTGACATGAATTGTATATGCAGTTGATATGGATTGTACACATAGTTGGCATTATATGTATGTAGCTGACAATTTTTTTTTAAATTTAAAAAAAATAAAATTAAAAAAATATTTATTGAATAAAATGTACCATGAAATTACCATTCTACCCTTTCATAATTAATTAATCAAAAAATATTTTCTATGTGGCAAATTCTGGACCACTCGTTTAATAAAAAATGAATGGCTGATAATGCATCTCATTTCTCAATTAGGCTAAAAAATCTCAATGGATCACGACGCTATATAGATATATATATGATGTGCACGAAATATATGTAGTATTTTATTATTACTAAATAAACTTTGTGAGATTACACCCACCACCTTTATAATATGAGGTTATCCTTATTCCTTATACAAAATTATTCTTTTGTGAGATTACACCCACCACCTTTATAATATGAGGTTATCCTTATTCCTTATACAAAATTATTTTTTCTACATTTTTAAACACTACTCTCAATTGGCTCAATATATTATCTTTACTATATCAACTCATTCATCTTTCTATCAATTGATCTACTATTGTTTCGTCATTACAATTTCTTTAAAATGAGATTATAATTCTCTATTTTTTTTGTATTTTGTTGCCTAAGGTATATTTTTTGTATTCTGATATCTATGGATTATCTTACGCTTATTATTATCCCAAAAACAGTCCCTTGACATCAAAATACAAAAATTGATAAGTATAATCTCTAGACTTCACCTCTCTCATTATAATTCTCTATTTCTAACTCCTTTTGTCACATAATGAGTGGTGCGTTTAGACAAAAAAATGATAAAATATAGTAATTGAAATTAGGCTTCGAAAAACAGATTTAATTAGTCATCAACAAAATTCATAGATTGGACGGCACTTCATGGACATAAACACATTTTCCACATTGATTGAGTAAAATGGCAAGAACCTTCACAATCATCCATTATAATATAATCATAAAAATTAAGGAGAACACTTCAATTTTAAATTCAAGCATTAAATAATTTTGGCATCTAAATAGATTCAAGCCATCTGAATTAGCAAATTTAAAATTATCGAGTAAAGTAGCAATACAAAAACAGTATAAAATGCAAACAACGACTAAAAAACAAGGAATTATAATATAGACAAAATCAAATACTTTATTAATCTTATTTTTGTAAGTTACAATCTAAATAGTTCATCAAGCCATGTGGATTTTGCCAATTTAAAATTATTGAGTATTAAAAATAGCAATATAAAACAGTTTGAAATAAAACAATGATAACAAAAAATCAACGAATTCAAAGTATAGACAAAATCAAAATGCTATATTCGACATATCGCCACTGCGCCACACGATATCCGTTACACGGCTTTTGTCTATTTGTTCGCACACATATGTAATTGTTGATTTTCGAATAATTTGGATATTGGCATTTGCAGAGAACTATTAATACTTCAAAAGCTATACTTATATATTCACCATTTATGTAAGAGCATTCACAATGGTGCTCGTCTCGGCGGAATTCTGACTGGACGTCCGCCATAATGTATGGCTGGCACAGATACGGAATTCCGCCGAGGCCACCGCAGTTCCGCGGCGTTTACGCGGAATTCCGTCGCGACACCTCGCGGACGTCCGCCATTGCGTTGACTCCCGCGGATGTCCGCGCGGAATTCTCGTTTTTTGCATTAAATGTTTTTATTTAAATTTCAATAAATACGTCCCGTTGAACTTCATTTCATTCGCACCACTTGTATTAACGAGTATCCCTCTCTCTAAAAATACCTTTCTTTAGAAGAACAATGGAGCACCACGATAGCGATTCTCCCGCCACTAGCGAGTCACCGACGCCTTATTTCCCGTCGGCGGGAGTGACGGAATGCCGGGGATGATACCCGGATCTCAAATGCCATCGGGAATGATGCCCGGGTACTACAACATGTACCCGCACTGGTACGGGATTGTCACACCTCAACCCCTCTGACGTATACTCTTATAATAAATAAATCCCTTATCATAAAAGTAATCAATACACGTGTCTAATTCATAGAACACTCATATTATATAAGTTCAAACCAACACTTATCCGATACATATTTCAAAATATCATGTAAAGTAGTGGAACCCTCTCACCGCTCTATATACTATACATTTATCTACATGCAAAATGATGTGGAGGAGAAGGTTGCCAACATGCGTCAGCCGCCGAACCTGATAACACGTGGAGTTCCTATGACCCATGTCAGTCAAAACTTTACTGTTATCTTATTCCTGAAAAATTTAGTGGTTTATATGAGCCACAACTCAGTATATATAAATCTCCACCTTTAATCTCACATGATACAAACATCAAGCATATTCTTTTATCAATACATATAATCAGAAACAATATATATCATAATTTAAAAACAAACCATTTCATATTCATATGCATATGCCACTCTATTCAGTTTATTATTCTGTAACAGTCAAGCCTGGTATCTGCCCGGGATTCCTCTATGACCCGAAGGTCTCTCTGTAATTGGACTCATAGGTCCCTCTGTATTTGACCCGAAGGTCCCTCTGTATTTGGACTCATAGGTCCCTCTGTATTTGACCCGAAGGTCCCTCTGTATTTCAGATCCAGTACAAGGCTGTCACAGATCCTCTTTAATCCAATGATTCACATAATCGGTATCATAAACATATCCTTTGCACCAGTGACATATCCATATCATATTCCATCAATTTATCCAATATATCTAAACAAACACGTCCATTTCAGCAATCAAATATTCATATCATATTCGACCATCAAAATCAAACAGTTCATAATCATATCAATTTCACACCATATAATCAAATAATTCACTCCAATTCAACATATAACAAGCAACCACATAACACATGTAAAACTAAAAGTGTGATTTATACACACCTTCACTACGATAATAGATGTCTGAACTTTTAAATCCATCTTTCCATCTACGGCCCTTGTTCCTTCAAAATTTCCTTCTACTGGAATAATATTCCCCTTCCCCTTTCTTTTTCCTTCACTAATTTCCCTTTTTCTAATCCTCTGTTTCTCTTCTCCCATCTTGCCTAATAAAGAATTGTTAATGAAATATATGTGTGTCTTAAGTCGGTTTGGCCGACGTGGGGAAACTAAATAACTATTGCTCCACGACCCTTGTAAATAGTTTAATATAAAGAAAACACTGCAATTTATTGCTTTTGTGTATGAAAGTTTAATAAATGGCCACATATATTACATAACCTTTTATTTACATTATTTAGATTAATTACAAATGGCACTCCTGTATATATACTTATGCATGCAAACCTTAAAAATTTGACACTTGTATACTATCTTCAAAACTATATGCTCCTTATTTAATTGATAATATAAGCCACATCCTTATTAATGATATATATGTACTATAATTATGATACTATATCATATAAGAACCACGTATGACACATAGCTTAGAAATTAGAAAAATACTCCCAGTCTAACACGTACATATGCATAAACATCTAACACATAAATTCATTATTCTAATTTAAAACTTAATTACACGTAATTATGTGACACATAATTGCTAATATTATGAAATATCATGAAAGTATATTTCTAGATATAAAAAGTTATAATTAACTTAATCTCTCATAGTTTACTAAACACCATAAAATATAGCAACCCACTTAAAACTCTAAAATTCTAATAAAAATGTATATCGTGTAATTATAATAAAATATGTAATTATGAAATATGATGTATGATTTGGGTCACGGGTGTCACAGGGATGATGCCCCAAATGCCCGGGTCGAGTGCCGGAATGCCGGGGATGATGCCCGGAATGTCGAGAATGATGCCCCAAATGCCGGGGATGATGATGCCTGGTATGCTGCAGGGTTCGCATGTCGCTGCGGGGGGTAGTAGGCAGGGGGTCCCCCAATCGCCGGTGGACAACGTCTATCGGTCCTATATGGATTTACTACCAACAGACAACCCGACAAGTTCTCCTCTCGAGACTTAGTTCACAGGCAATGACACGTTCTCGCTCGAGGAGTTGGGGCTTTCTCCGATCCGAGATTCTCCCACCGACGCACCACCGGCGAGGGGGGGGGACAGGGGCAGGGGACGGGGCGTCCCGGTGTACGGTGGTGAGGAGGGGGCCGCTGAGGTGGGGGAGGGATCCAGCGGGAACAAGAGGACCGTCTGGATCATGGACGAGTGCGTCGCGCTGGCGAAGGCGTGGATCAGTGTAGTGGAGGATCCTTACGTCGGGGCGAACCAGGACATCGACCGGATGTGGTGGCGTATTAGCCAAAGCTACCTGCAGCTCAAACCGCCAGGGGGAAGCCTAACAACGCAGAGCAATGCCGAAAACAGTGGGATCGGCTGAAGAGGCAGCTCAACCGATTTGCCGGCATTTACACAAACAACCTCCGCTCGGCAACCAGCGGCATGTCTGCCGAGGATGTGAAGCTCCTGTCTCCTCAGCAGTTCCCCGACACTGAGTTGGGCTTCGGGGAATTCAGATATTGGGCGGTGTATCTTGTGGTGCAGTCTTCACCCAAGTTCACTACGGGTGTTGAATCTGGCTGGCCGAAGCGGACAAAGATCAGCGCCTCCGAAGAGTACAGTAGCAGTGCTGGTTCCGCGGAACTCCCCCTTGCCGAGGCAGAGTTCCCGACACCCACATCGTCGGCCCGCCGCCGCCGCCCGGTTGGGCAAAGGTCCGCGGCGCGGATGGTGAGGGGAAGCACCAGCGGATCCGCCGAGGCCCAATCGGCAGCACCCGCCCAAAACGATCCCGAGGACCCCTCATTCGCCCGCATCACGACACATGAAACCTTGTTACGTGCAATAGTTGAATGGCGCCAATCGACCGACCCCCGTTACAAGCGGTCGCTTACACCCCTCATCAACAGTATGCGGAGCGATTTGGGGTTCGGAGACATGTCGGACTGCGAGGGGGTGGCGGCGGTGGGGACGGCGAGGGGACTGGCGGAATCCGAGGATTGAGAAGCCGATTTTATTTTAATAATATAATTTTTTTTTATTAATTATGTATTTTTTTTAATGAAGTATGTTTTTTTGAAATAAAGTGGTTGCATTTTCTCCGTATTCGTGTCGACTATTTAATTCCGTAAATTTCTTACTTCCGGAAATTGTTTAATTTGTGAATTTGTGATTTTTTTAATTGTGGGAAGTCCTTCGGGATGTCCTTGGGGAAGTCCATTGTGGATGCCCTAAGAAGGGTCGCGTTTGAAGTTGTATATTTTTATGTCAGTTTAAAGTGGAGTACATTAATTATTTTGTTTTGTTTTGTTGATTTAATTAAATAACTAATGCATAATTAATATTATCATGGAGTATTATATAGCACCCAATTCATTAAATGTGTTGCACTTCATGAGAATTCGTTGGTAAAATAATGGATTACGTCATTAATTTTTATATTTAAGGATTGACATATGTTTAAAGAAATGTAAAAAAGTAGGTTAAAAAATTTAATACTACATCCGTCACCTAAAAATAGAAATTCTTTTTTTAATATGTCCCTTAAAATAGAAGCTTTCTGTTTAAACAAATTTATTTTTCTATAATGAGGTGAGACCTATTTTCCACTAACACACTTTTTTTTCTATATCTCTTCCTTTACCTATTTTTCATTAAAATTCGTATTGTGTTAAAAGTTTCTATTTTAAGAGACGAAAATAGTAACATTTTTAAATAATTATTTTATACAGTAAATTATGAGTAATAATTAAGTGAATTACACGACATACTTCTAATAAAAACTAATAAATGCTAGTACTCCATATGAGTCAAGTGCAATAGATACTGACAAAATTTGAATATCAAAATTAGATCCTAAAACAACATACTTATAGTAAAATTTTCTCTCGATCCCGCTATTTGAGTCAATTTTCACATTTCACTATTTTGGCAAGTATTACTCCATATTCTACTAATTCATTTAATCTTATATTTTAGTACTCCCTCCGTTCCATAATAGATGACATACTTGAGGATTGACATGAGATTTTAGGTGATGTTGTTTTGTGTGTTAGGTGAAAAGAGAAAATAATATATTTATATTAATGTGAGAGGAAGTTTTTTCTATGACATCTTTTATGGGACAAACTAAAAAGGAAAGTATGACATCTATTATGGGACGGATTGAGTATTATATTTTTCAAAAAATCATATTCACCGTATCCGAAGTGTAAAAAAATACTTGGTAGTACTTAAATATACTATGTGAAGCAACTAGTAATTTATAAAAACTCATTGATCAAATACGAAATGTGTAACACAATTAGGACGTAATTGTAGTATATGTGATGTGATTGAAATTGTTTAGTTTACGGCGATGTGACATTAATGGTCACACGCTACACTAGTACTAGTATATATGTACCTATTTAGTTATCACTAGAACATCATTTTTTGTTAGGCGGCTCACGCAAATGTTTCCAATTAGTCACAATTTATTACTCCCTCTATATAGGTGTCTAACCGTCATAATTTAAATAGGAGTATTACGTAAAAAAGTGGAGAATTCAACATCTAGTGGAGTACTATTCCTTGTTTACCTCGTTAAGAATAAATATTAACAAACAATTTATTTTTAAATGAAAACTTCCTTGTATTAGAGCATCCACAATAGAGGATGTCCCGCCAGACGTCGGACCGGCATGCCCAATGTCTGCGCGGGACGTCCGCCATTAGGCGAGGGTGGGGCGGATGCGGACGTCCGCCGCGGATAACTCACATCCGCGGGTTTCCGGCGACGTCCGTCGTGAAGTCTGCCATTGCCACGACGGACGTCCCGATTTTTGATTTTTTTTAAAACGCTATATATACGGCTCGTTGAACTTCATTTAATTCCGTAAATTGTTTATTTGGTGAATTTGTGAATTTTTTATTGTGGATGTCCGCCGGGATGTCCTTGGGGATGTCCGTCATTGTGCAGTGGGATGTCCTTATGACGTGGCAGTGCAGTGAGAGGTCCTTATGACGTGGCAGAAGGTGTTTTTGGGAAGTCTGTCGAGACATCCGCCTCATCGCGGATGCTCTTAATCAAAATGTAATGTGCCAATCTAAATAGTACAGTAAAACACAACATAAATCACATAGAGATATGAGGGTTTATTTTTCAATTAATAATAACAATTGAAGTATTAGTGATGTTTATACGTTGAATAATTATCTAAAAGATTCTAACTTCATTTAGGAGTCTGACCTTCATAACTAATTTACTCACAATATATCTAAAATAATGATCTTAAATTTCATCTTTGTCACAGCTCACAAGTCACAACCAATGAGCTTGAGTGACAATGTCATGTCCATAATCTCAAGAAATAAGAAATTAGTGAAACATTATCAAAATTTACTGGAGTATTCACATATATTCGAGGTTTACTTTTAGATCGACTTAGTAGCTATCGTCACTTTGTTTTATTTTGAATTTAATTATAACATTTCTCGTTTTAATATTTTTAGCATTAGCCCACTTATTATAACTTTTTTTTGCACACCTACCGTGTTTGGTTTTAAATTTTGTGGAAGAACCTTGCCAATTGCCCTATTCAACTCATTTATTATCTTTGATAATTGACAATATAGCCTTGTAGATTCATAGTCAATAAGGAATAATTTATACTAACAATAATACAATACAATATTGTATAATTTTCAAATGTTGTGGATTTAGTGCTACCGAACTTAAGTGCCAGATAATAGTGATACTCTTATGTGCATTGACATTTTTTTAATTGGCAAATTAGATTTAAATAGAATATAAGTAATTGTTCCTTTACTCACCAATCTCTAAGTGGTCTGAGCCTTCCATCTCTTATTAAAAAAAAGTAAGGCAGTATCAATGCGGTGGGAATATTATTTAAGATATATGATTTGATTTATATTCTGGGATAACTACAACCATAATAAACAATACACTATTTCTAAAATTGGGATATTTCTGCCTTTTTCCTTTATCTTTACATCCCTATTTAACGAGCAGAAAGATTTGGGTAAAAATAATTAATTCTTGATTTATGGAAAATTCGTCTGTTAAAAAAGGAAAGAATAAGAAGCAGTACATATGATTTGATTAATTAATGGCAAATTTCCGGTTAAAAAGGGAAGAAAATAACTTTCTGGTTTTAAATCCGTCGTTTAAAATCATATAGCATATTAAATTAAAAAAAAAGATTATAAGATTTTTATTTTGGATGAGCATATATTGAATGTTTTATCATTTATTAAATTATATAAACATTTTGGGGGCAAAAATTATAAGTGTGTAGACATTTTCAGTGCTTACATTTTTTTATTAATAACCAATTAAATCTTCTGTGCTAATTTCGGCGACTTGGTTGAAATAAATTATGGAAAAGTTTATTCAAATTTGTGAGAAAGATATATAGTCCTATATGATTCACGTAGAAAAATCAATTTGGTTTGGAAATATGTTATTCCTTATTAAATTATCGCATAAAGCTAATTATGTCAATGCATTAGTTTGTTTTTAATTAAATGATAAAACAATTTGGAATGTAAAATAACTAAAAATTGAAATTATATCTCAAGCTTTAATGTTTTCTATCTTAAATTTTGAAAAATTCAAAATATCTTATAAAAATCGTAAAAAAAAGAATATTATAATACTACAAAAGTGGCATAATTCCTAGATTGGATTCTACTAGACTTACACGGATACTATCTACTTTCGGAGTATAAAACCCAAGAAAAAAATATTTTAAATAACACAATTTATTATCCAAAATGTCAGTTAACACCTCTAATAGTAAAAAAGACAATTCTAAATTGGAAAAAATAAAGTCGACTCAATTCAATTTTTTGTCTAGATTTTGTGTATTCAATTTACTTTTCCCAGGCCATGTTTTCTGGGTACTTATTTCTCGAAAATGAGCAAAATAACTGATTTAGTCAATGGCCTGTCTAGTTGTAGCTTTACACCAAAATTTTAGTTACCATAAATTGTTTTCTTGAGAATTTGTAGAAGCAACAATTAACAAATGGGGACGGGTATTGTTGGTAAAATTGTTAATGTCTAAAATCAAAGATTTTGGCTTATGCAGGTTTTATTTATTTATTATTGAACAGATAATATTCTATTCATCAATAATTAATTATTACAAGTTGATTCATTTCGAATTTTAAAAAATTTAAAGAAAGCTGTTACGTAATGTTAAAATTAGTGGTATTGAATCTTACTTGTATATGGTACTCCTCCGTCCCTGAAAATTTATCACTTATTTTTATTTTTGTATATCTCTAAAATTTGTCGCCTTTCACTTTTACAATTTTTTATAGTGGACCCTACAATACATTAACTCATTTTCACTCACATTTTATTAATACTATAAAATCAATACTATATGGGGATGTTCGGTTTGCAAGATTGTATCCGGGATTAAATTTGTTCGGTTTGCAAGATTGGTTCATGAGATTCAACCCCACAATTCAATCCTAAATAGATAATTATGGGACAATTAGTCATATCTAACCCCTATGACTAAAATAATCTCACAACTCAATCCTAGATTGTATCTTGGCATTATTTTATCTTGCAAACCGAACACCACCTAAAAAATACTCCCTCCGTCCCGCACTACTCGCACTTATTTCCTTTTTGGGCGTCCCAAGTTACTTGCACTCTTTCCGTTTTTAATAAAAAATTTCACCTACAGCCGTCATTTTTTACTTTCCTATACACTCATTCCTTAATCTCCGAGCCGAAAAGGAAATGAGCGAGTAGCCCGGGACGGAGGGAGTAGGATTTACGTGCCATTAAATTTTTCAACCCATTTTCATTAAATTTCTTAAAAATCATACCAGGTCAAATGATGACAAATCATAAGAGATGAAGGAGTAATATAATAATATAAGATCCATTATAAAAAAGAGTGAAATGTAAGTGTGATAAGTATAAGTTGATGAAAAAAAAGAAAACTAATTACAATTAACGACATACGGAGGAGTACTAAATTGTTTAATACGGTATAGTCCATCTGTCCGCGAATAAAAGTCTCGTTCTTTCATTTTAGTCTGTCTGCAAATAAGAGTCTCGTTTCACATTTACTATAAATGGTAATAGAATCTCACATTCCACTAACTCATTCCAAGTATATACAAGTGAGACTTCTATTTCACTAATTTTTTTTTCCACTCAATTTTTCTTTATAAAATCTGTGTCACCTATAAATGGGACTATTAATGGCGGAAAGAGGGAGTAATTTGAAGCATGACATCATCCATGCAAATAGCCGAATAACTACAATCTGTGATTTATTCTATTTCGACACGTGTTTATTAGGTGGGATGTGAATATTTTACAGTCCCTTTTTTTTGTCATGTGTCAGTTTATTTGCGTGCCAACATATAAATTGCAATAGTCAGCACCGCCATTTGGCCTATGAACATGTTACTTTTTTATCTTCGTGAATATAGTAAATTATGGAAAAAAGAACTTTCTAATTTTATAAGCTTTTTTAATGGTAGTTTCATTTCTAAATTAATACTACTACACCATCAACTTTTCTAATTTGCACTCAACTTGGAGTATTATAATTTCTAAATAATTTCCTATATAACAACATTATATAGTTGGTGACAAGCATTTCAAGCCGAAAAAGCTAGTAACTTTTGAGTTTGTGAAATTTAATATATCAAAGTCCAGTTGTTTTATTTCAAAAACAAACATACACTTGAAGAGAGCCTTAACTTAATCTGTGTGAGGTTTTGAGAGACGTTTTACAAGAATATCCACTAGCTACTTTTAGTATAATCCACCTAATTTTGGTGAAACTTCGAGTTACTTAACTTGATGAAGGTTGGAATCATTTTAAGGATAAATAGAAAATTAATATTGATCATCTTTAAAAACACTTGCTCTATCCATGTTTTTTTTTGTTACTTGGCAAGATAAAAAAACAAACTATCTTCAACAAAATATTTTATCATTCGCCCATGGATCCAAATATTCTCAATCATAGTCTAATTCTTTTCATTTTCAATTTCAATTTCAATTTCAATTTCAGTTTCAGTTAGACTTAAATAGTCAACAACAATCCTTTCTCTCTTGTTTACAAAAAGATAAGAATATAAACAATTACTACCTTTTATAATTTGAATAAATCTCAATTTATTATATTGATTAGCTCAAATAAAAGTCTACTTCACCTCTCGAGTATCCACGACGTCAGTGACGAATTGTCCAGTAATTAAGTGGAAGAAAGCACTCCGGTCAAGGACACTAAAATCTCTTTTCATCAACACCGTCAGCTGATAAACATTACTCCATCCGTCTCAACTAAGTTGGGTCGTATTCTTTTTGGAATCCATTCACTCTTACTTTATTTCATCACCTACTTTACGCTCTTTTATATTTTTTTCTTTATTCATCTCTCCTGCTACTTTTCAATACAATTTCTTAATTTTTATATTCAAAAGTTTTGACCTTAAATTAATTGGGATGGAGGGAGTATTTCTAGCTGGAACTTCTTTGCGATGGAGGAGTACATAATTATTAGCCCACAATTTATTAAATACAGTAAGAAAGATTTTTTTCCGATCGACCAGGTTTCGAGATTAGGGTCTACTCGTCTATGAAAAATTAAAATTTAGAATTTTAAAATCTTTATTAAATAAATAGTCAAATCCTCCAACATTCCTAAAAAGAAAATCCCAAAACAAATTAAAAAATTCCCATAAAGCAGACAAAGCCATTAAATTCTCTGGCAGTAAAATTCTGACGGTAAAAACTTGTCTCCTTTTATCAAGCGCAGTACAAACCGCAGAAGGGCGGATCTGGTCAAACTCCCTTTGACCGCTTTCCAATGGTAAATACGGACAAAAGATGACACCCAGGGGCAAACCCGTAATTCCCCACCCCTATCTCTTTAAAACGAGAAACAAAATTTTTACTTTTCCCAGTATATATAAAATGCGTCGTTCTCTCTCTATTATCTCTAACCCCATCTCCATATTCAAAGACGAAGAAGAATCTCATCTCACACACTGGAAAAATCCAGCTCTGTTGTAGAATTTGTAGAATGAGAACGAGAAGAGGTCTGTGTTATCCTAAAGCGACGAATGATGATGACAGCTATAGATTGCTGAAGAAACGGAAGGTGGAATTAGACGGAGATTTCGCCGGACGGCGTGAGTTTTTTGATTCTCTGCCGGATGATCTCATTCTGTCTGTTCTCTGCAAACTAAGCTCCACCGCTGGATGCTCATCCGATTTCCTCAGTGCTGTGATGACGTATGTGTAATTGTAATCGTGTTTTTGAGATTTGATTTTCAATTTCTGATCGATTTTGTGATTTTCGCGGTATAGATTGATTTCTGGAGTTTATGATTGAATGAATCTGATCTATTTTTGGTTTCTGTTTCTGTTTCTGTTTCTGTTTAATCAACAGTTGCAAAAGGCTGAATGGATTGGGAATGAGCTCGATCGTGCTGTCGAAGGCTAGCCGGAGAATGCTGGCGGTGAAGGCGAAGAGCTGGTCGGAATCGAGCCACCGGTTTCTCAAGCGCGTCGCCGATACCGGAAATGCAGAAGCCTGCTTCACGCTAGGCATGGTGAGTGCTTTCGTTTGCCGATTGAGTAATTTCCTTCTGCTTCTAAAAATTGCGATTAAATTCGAAAATAATGAGTTTATCGTTATCGGTTGCAACAGATTCAGTTTTACTGCCTGCAAAACCGAGGCAGCGGCGCGTCTCTGATGGCGAAAGCAGCGATCGCATCTCACGCGCCGGCGCTGTACTCACTCGCCGTCGTGCAGTTCAACGGCAGCGGCGGCACGAAGAGCGACAAGGACCTCCGCGCCGGCGTCTCGTTGTG
This sequence comes from Salvia splendens, assembly GCF_004379255.2. Taxonomy (NCBI): domain Eukaryota; kingdom Viridiplantae; phylum Streptophyta; class Magnoliopsida; order Lamiales; family Lamiaceae; genus Salvia; species Salvia splendens. The sequence continues at coordinate 41,407,242 of NC_056036.1, read as the reverse complement.
CGCACGCGCCGCCTTCCTCGGCCAAATCGACGCCCTCCGCGAGCTCGGCCACTGCCTCCAGGACGGCTACGGCGTGAAGAAGAACATCGAGGAGGGGCGCCGCTTCCTGATCCAGGCTAACGCGCGCGAGCTCGCCGCCGTGCTCGTTTCCTGCCCGGCGGCGGTGGTGCCGCCGTCATGGCTGACGTGGAGCCCCCGCCGCCAGGGCGGCGTCGGCGACGCCGGATGCCCGCTGCTGAGCGATTTCGGCTGCAATGTGCCGTCGCCCGAGCAGCACCCTGCGAACCGTTTTTTATCGGATTGGTTCGCAGACCGGACCGGGAACGTTCCCGGTCCAGGCCTCCGGCTCTGCTCGCACACGGGGTGCGGCAGGCTGGAGACACGTAGGCACGAGTTTCGTCGCTGCTCGGTGTGCGGAGCAGTGAATTACTGCTCACGCGCTTGTCAAGCGCTTGATTGGAAACTCCGCCATAAGGCGGAGTGCGCACTGGTGGAGCGATGGGCCGACGGCGAGGCCGAGGGACTGTGAATGTGACATCAGTCTTTTTTTTGGGAGGAATCTATGATTATTTTTTTAGTTGGGGTGGAAAATTGAATTAATTATAAAATTAGTTGACGGTTATTTTAAATTGTACAGAGATGTAAAAGCGGGGGTTTATTTTAGAGCGACATTTTCCCTCTCGTCTCTGTATAAAAACTAATGTTAGTTTATAGGAGAAAATGGTTATTATTTGAAGTGGAGTAGTATTTCTAATGATTGGGGTTTGTGATACTATGAATTAATAATTTGTGCTAATGCTCAAAACATGGGTCGAAATTATGGGGGGAGTTGATGTGGTTAGGTAATGGGAGAGCAAATCACATGAAAAGTGGGACATGTTGTGGGCAATAGAGGTATGATTTTCTTGACAAGAAAGTGAAGCATTGATTCTTTTGATGTGTGAAACAGTGCTGGGGTTGATAGTACAAATTCAAATTATAAACTAGATAGTAGTACTAGTTAGGTAATTAAATGACATAATTGTGTGTGAAATTTGTTGGGAGCTTGCTAGTCTTGATCTCGGGAGCATTCGATTTATGATTCGAGTATTGTTTCGTCTATCTTTCGTGTTATGCCTTTTCTACTAGCTTTTCTTTCTTTTTTTTTGTTGGTATATGGCTCGTGTTGTGTCTATCTTTATGCATGTTAAACTTTGGTAATGGTTTGGTGCGTTGTTTTGTTAGATTTTTGACTGTTGGATAGTAGCTCGTCTCAATTTGCAAGGTTCAACATGTGTTTTTTTCATAGAAAAATACGTGAAGTCACTGTAGAAGAAGATTTTTTTATAGTAATAAAACTTTTACGTAAAAATATTGGTATCAAATACTTAACTCATGTTGATGCTAAAGATAAAGGTTTGTTTATAATGTGTGTTGTATATTTGAAGTTATGGATTTCAATATTGTTGAAAATTTGAAAATTGATAGTATAAACGAAATCTTGCATGACTTCAAAGGAAAAAAGGATAAGATTTGCATCTTTAAAGGATGGGGTGGGTAGGTACGGTATACCTTACCGAAACCACCATATCGTATACCTTACCGTAAATTCGGTATGCGAAAAAATCATACCTTTATCTTACCAAAATTTTCGGTATACCGAACTTTGATATACCTTATTTTCAGTATGGAGAATTTTCATACCGATATCGTACCTCATTTTCGGTATGCCATACCAAAGTTCGGTATACCTTACTTTCAATATCAATGAAAATTGAATATTTGAGTTTTTAGAATACTATTTATATTTTATAATAATTTAAATAATATACGGGGTATTAAATACTAGTATATTTTATTCATATTATATTATATTTCACAATAAATTTAATAATTTAAAAATATATAAAATACTTTATATATTATTATATTCATATATTACGGTATATACCGAATTTCGGTATGTCGCGGTATACCGCGGTATATAAAAATTCATACCTTTACCTTACCGAAATATTTCAGTAAGGTATCATACCGTACCGAAAATCATGGTATACCGAAAATTCGGTATTTTCAGTATTTTTCGGTACGATAAGTCCGGTATTTCAGCATTTTTCCCCAGCCCTATTTAAAGGGGCATCCAATTTTGCATATAAAAATATTCAAGATTTAAGAATCAAGCGTTCAAGCTAAGAATACAATGTGATTATAGCCTTAGGGAATATACTAAAGAATGGGCATATTTAAAAGTACAATAACAAGCTGTGATATTTGGTTGTAACAAGTTGGAATATAGGAGTTAGCTGGAAAGTCATTTGGTGAATTAAGTGTTTGGATGGTGGGGATCCTAGTAATTATATGAGAAATTAGGCAAATTACAACTCCTTTCCTCATTGTTGTGCTACTTTAATGTTTTGTCTAAATATTTCTAGTAGTGAGAGATTGACCAAACCACCACTTAAACACAACATGTGATTCAAGTTTTTGAAGAAAAGAGTAAAAGGTTAATTGCCAATAAAATAACACTGTTTGGTCAAATTCTGATATACCTAGTACAATGTAAAATTTAAATAACAAATTATGAATCTCAATCAGCCATGATAATTTTGGAGGGGGGGGGGGGGGGGGGGGGGGGGGGGAGATTTGATTCAAAATTGGTGTACATGGAATAAATAGTGATGTAAATGTGCATTAATGTGACATGTGAATGGCTAAACGACAATATTTTGAGTCTAAACAGTTAGAAATTATAAAACAAAATTGCTCAAATGGATAAATGGGAATTAATAAAATTTTGTAATTTGTAATTCACATTCTGAAAAATGCAGGACAAATCAGAATATTATCAAACCTTCTAGATTTTGTAGGAAATTAACCCATGAATTAATTGGAATGGTGGGAATGGGATAGCACTTATTCTTCTATTATAACCTTTATTTTATTGTCACTTTACACTAGCTCTATAGGGGTTGGCAGCGGAAGTGTGCGTTCTAACGAATCACATAATAATTCTGATCTATTTAGCAGATTATTTAGATAAAATCTATTCGCGTAATTCTCACATGTATCATGCTCATAACTTGAATTTAAACATGCTTTATCGCAATTAACACCTAAAACATGTTTGCTACGGAGTAAGCCAATTTACCTCGTTGATTCACTGAAAAATAGAAGATAGCTCGCACCTTCTCCACGTGAAGATCTTGAGTACTAAACCACTGATCATCTGACTGGTTCCCGGACTGTAATCTGATATCAGTGTGGCTGATCTCACCAGAATACTAGGGACTCAAATAAAGAAGACGGAAACTGCTCACGGAGAGAGCAAAAATCGTCCCCTATGATGGATAGGAGTTGGACGAAAATTTTGTGAAAAATACAAGTGTATATTCTATCTCCTTTATTCTCCTATTTATATTTAGTCACATATTGGGCCCAGTCAGAGATCTATGGAAGAATTTGGATATGGCCTCCCCCAATTAGCTTTTTACTAATTAAATTGAACCCACAATTTAATATAAGCTTATATTGGAATATTACGAGCAGCCACTACAGAAGTAATATTGCACTGCCCATCCAATTCCAAAATTACAAGTATTCCGTATTTCCATTTGTTTGTCATCAATTTCCCGCGCTTAAGATAGAAACGTCCATTAATTAATCAATGTATGCCATGGACTTAATTAATTAACATATTATTATCTCCAAAAGTTGAGTTAGCAAGAAACGCTTATTTATTATTTATATAGTAATCAAACTCCAACTAGCTAGGTTCCGAATAATAAAACCTTGTTTCGAACTCCTCTTGTGGACGTTATCAAACGAGACTCACCTCGCGCACGATTCAATATAATAGCAATCCTAGCACCGCTAGATATTAATCACCACTACCCAATATACCAGGATTCTTGGGTTGCGAAAAACTAGCACCTTTTGGTAAGTCAAAGTAGTGCATAATCAATACCGTATGCTCAATGCTAACATACATTGATTAAGAAATTAATTATCAAGACCTCGTCTTTCAGTAGATAGCATGTTAGATCCAATTCAGTGTTATACCACACCAATGTCATCTTATTTCAGTAAGGCTTAGAAATATGCGGACTGACATTGCAACCTTTCACGATAGGTAGTCTAGGCCTATCTAGGTTGTGAAATTCTTATTTTTCTTTATTCAGAACTGACCGTGTTACCTTAAAGTGGACGACGCCCACAACCGGTCTACTAAAATAAAGACTTAGACTTTGTTGTGTTGCTTATACATTTAAATATGCAATAAACATCCATTAAATGTAAAACATAACAACATTATGACAAAAATAATCTGTTTCATTCATTTGGAAAATAACATATAGAGTTTTACAGTATTCAATCACTCGAAAGGTGATTTCTAGTATACAAACTCTAACAAGCTCAACCCAAATAAAAGTAGAGGGAACATCTTTTTAGGTCCACGAACTTTGCCAAATTATCATTTTAGGTCCGTGAACTTTATAAATATCATTTTATGTCCATCAACTACAAGTTAATATCATTTGAGGTATTTTGACCTTTTTTTGGACGAAAATGCCCTTAAGGCCTTCAAAGGGCAACTTGGACAATTCTTTTTCCACTCATCTTGATGGAAAAATTTTATATTTAAATTCAATTTGGATGGTAATTGATCTCCATTATGAAATTCATATAAATAATACTCCAAATGACAATCCAAATTAATATAGCTATCTAATTCCAAAATAAATAAACTAAATATAATTCACTAATCACCTATAGTAAGTTCTTAAAATGCAGTTTAGATTGAAAAAATAAAATAAAGTATCAAGTCCCAATTCACTATCCCTAAATAATTGGTCATCTAATAATTGAAAAATTAACACATATTTTTAAGGCAAAATCTAATTATATTTAAATTCAATTTGGATGGTAATTGAATCAAATAGTAGTAAAAAAAATGTTGGACTCTAGGTCTTTGACGCAAGATGAGTGACGAAAGAATTGTCCAAATTGCCCTTTGATGGCCTTAAGGGTATTTTCGTCCGGAAAAAGTTCATAATACCTCAAATGATATTAACTTGTAGTTGACGGACCTAAAATGATATTTTCAAAGTTCACGGACCTAAAATGATACTTTGGCAAAGTTCATGAACCTAAAAAGATGTTCCCTCGTAAAAGTTATTGAATTCAAACAGAGGCAAAGAAAAGAAATAGTTTTGTGGTCCAAAATACCCACGAACACTCAAAATTCCATTCAATTTTCAAAGGCATGTTGGTTGAGTTAACAAGTTGGAAACTTGTTGGTTGGTCGAATTCTCTTTGTCAGGGTTTACACACACATATAATAAAAATGTGTATTATAAGGACCTTTCTTGTATTAAGAACGGAAAACTAATTTCAATTGTTTGACCATGAAGATTTTCTTAATAAATTGTCAATTTATTAAGTTTTACTAGTGCGGCTAATTTTGAATGCAAATGAAATTATTTTATAGGAATAGTACATTAATATAAGTGTTTTTCATGTTTTCACTATGACAAGATTTTGTTTTAACCAACCCGGTTGGTATGCATAATGCATATAGTTTCTTACTTTCTTTTACATCGGCCTAAAAACATAAGAATATTATTAGTATATCAACATTTATAACAATTAGGCATGTTATAATAGGGTGTACTTAGAAAATAACTTAAATTGGAATCACAACATCCTTCCAACCATATGCTACCACGTGGCATTTATAAGCAACAAAACAATGTTATTAAGCAAAAAAATTAGTGGATGACATTGATGACTAAAATGCAAAATAAACTGCATTTAATGCAACATAAATAGTCTTTTATGCGATCCACGAAAATCCATCAATGTCATCCACTAATTTCATTGCTTAATAACGTTGTTTTGTTGCTTATAAATACCACATGATAGCATATGGTTGGAAGGATGCTGTGATTCTAAATGTGAAAGAATATTAACTGAAATAGGTATATATATTTGGTGAAACAAAGGACCAAATTCTCAATAGTGCTCCCATGTTATAATATTAACTGAAATAGGTATATATAATTGGTGAAACAAAGGACCAAATTCTCAATTAATATGCACCAACAGAACCCACTACTCAAATTTCCTTCACTAAATAATGAGTAGTTTGACATAACTCATATTTTCCACATTATGTAATTTCCAGCTTCACGTTTTTCCTGTCAAAGAAAATCTGATTTTTTTGGTATCTGTTAGAATTAGAGGTCATTATTATTAAGAATTAAATTCACCAGCTGTGATTGACAAATAAGACATTCCCGTGTATATAGGAATCTGATTGAAGAAAATTAATTTAAAAAAGGAAATTAATAATAATTACTCCTTTACTCTCGGATTCAAAATTTACTGAACAAAATAATAAAGGAAATAAAATTTAAAAAGGGCAGTCAGAAAAAACATAAAAATTACCAGTAAAAGTTATGAATGTTAACATTTTTCTCAAATTTTATGTGACAAAATATTTTGATTTCCTTTTATCATATGGTGTTGATTTGGTTTATACGTGTTTCATATTGATAACGAGATTGAGTTATTTGCCAAGTGTATTAAGAAAAATGACTAAAATTTATAGGCGATCACATCCTTGTAGAATTTTTTTATGACATATTAGATACAATTTCATTTCAATTAGACCCTACGGCAAAAGTGAGAATAATATTCAATTCAATTTTACTATTGACTTATAAAGTCACGAAACAAGCTAAAATTTGACCAAAATTCATGATTTTGTCTTATAATTTGCCCAAGAAATAGTAAATAGAATTGAGATAGACAGGCATACGCATTAAAGGGATCCATAGTAACCCAACCATAGCATTGAAGCAAAAAATATTGATGAGTTTTTGTACAAATGACATCAATTACCTGTTTATCTCAAGTGAAGCATTTGGTGGGGAAAAAGCAGTACAAAATAATTTGATTCCTTAAATAAGAGAACCCCCTCTTTGTTGCAAACCCATTAATGCAACACACTACTGACCTCTCACCAGAAACACTCTTTGTTGCTTATTACTGGTCCGTCAGATGGCGATTCTAGGAAACGAAACTAGTATAGTCCAATACAATCGAGAATGTCCGTGTTGCGTCAGAAGGGGGAGTGGTGTGGCAGTTGTCACCGACAATTAATGGATGTCGGATGAAGAATGAAAACGAGCCCAACGTTAAAGAATTGTAGATTGCCGCACTGTAGGATCGGCGGTAGCTAGAACGACTATTATTATAAAAGATCAATAATTCCAAACCAGCGAGGGCACACGGAACCTATAATTCAACATTTATAGTGTTATAGACTTATAGTAACAAATCGATTAAAACGAGAAGACGTAATTTGATTGTTATGAGTGGAGAAAAGATCACACCTTAAAAGAGCCGGCTTAGTAATAACTAATAAATATATTATTGAAATCAATGGCGGATCCAGGGAGGGCGACCTGCTACCATGGACCCGGACGTAAATTTTCCATAGACGCCCCCTCCGATAGCTTCCGACGTCGCCCCTTCCCCCTCCGTTAGCTTCCGTTAAATTTTATTTCACCCCTTCTTAGGATCCTAGATCCGCCACTGATCGAAATGGAAGTTATTTCAATCTTGTGGTCCCTCTAATGCTACCAAGTGCAAGGCCAAGACCATTAGATTATAAAGCCACGTTTTTGTAACAAATCATTGTAGCCTATCACATGGCAAAGCTTTGTATATATCGCAACCTCTTCATTTTTGCTTCCTCTCTTGATGTACACAACAATCAATGACTTAATTATCAAATCATGTCTCACTCCATCTTACCCTAATTGTGTCAACTTATATGTCTATACACAACAATTAATCACTTAATTATCAAATCATGCCTCTCTCCATCTTACCCTAATTGAGTCAACATATATCTACTACATATTAATTACTAGCATTTATTTCTTTTATTATAATTTCTCACACATTAGTAAATGCATCCCTATTCATCTCATAGTACAACTAGTCTGGTCCTTCGGGGGTGTTTATTTCACTTATACATAATGAGTGATCGTGACGGATCCAGGAATTTTAGTGTTTGGTTCATTTAGTGGAAATGGAAACAATTTGCAGCCTAAATTGAATGAACATAGGAGAAACAAGAGTATTTCATTACAGTAATGAAGGGTAGAATTATAATTGCACAATATAAATTTTATAAAAAATAATCTCAGAACGAAGTAGTTTGATCTCTTCTGCTTAAAAAATTATAGATTGGAGAGGCGGTTTAGTTTAGGCAAAGCCTAGGGTAAAAATTAGGCACTCCTGGCGGTTTTAAAAGAATTTTATTCTGTAAATAAAGTTAATTTTTAGCCTCAAGATATAGGCCTACACTAAATGGGCTTAATTTAGTAACTATTAATCATTGGAAGAGCCCATTATCTAACTACACAAACAATGTTAGTAGAACTCTTAAAATTTTTTAATAACCTATAGTAAATTTTAAATTCATTATTTTAATATTATGTAAACTAAGACGGTTTTTTTAGTTGAGAAACAAATTTCATGGTTGTATACTGAACTTTAATCCATCCTAACAGCCAATTATTAATTAAAAGTTAACAATTAAGTGTGAAAATTAGTATCAACTAGTAAAATCAAACTGCAAAACAAAAGATTGCTATCGAAGAAAATTTGACTGTAGGTCACAATTCACAAAGATTAAATTTGGAACACCAAAAACCCTAAATTCAACACTGAAAAATAAAATCAACAATTAAGGAGCAAGATATATTGTTAAACATCCACATGATAATTCATGAATCAATATGATTATCGGACTTTATCATTTCAACACCAAACAGGGCCGGAGACAAAAATTTGTTAATCAAGGGTTATATATTTTAAATTTAAAGTTCGAAATTTCAAGACAAAATTTTTGTCGTGTTCTGCTGTGACGATAGTTGCTTTTGCACAACGATTCACACAAAATATCGAAAATTCAATGATAGTATACGAATAGAAAAAAGAAACTCTTAGCTCGGTAGAAACTTAAGCCCCTCCTTGCTTCTGTGTGCGGAAGACACCATACGCTCGCAGAAAATCCCCCGATATATCGATCACGCTCATCATTTCCACAATTCAAAGAGGGATGAGAAAGAAACACGCGCACCTATCAGTATTTACAACCACGAACAAACCAACCCGGACCTACTCCTTGTCCGATTCACTCGTACTCGAGCTGGATGCCTCCTCCTCCTTATCCGCGGCAGATGCCTCCACTCGCTTATACGCCTTTGCCATTTCCTCGACTGGTACCAACGGGGCGTAGCAGAACAAGCTATAGCCTTTCCCTCTCATGCCTTGGACCAAGCTATTGTATTTCTCCGACCAATCTCTGGCGGTTGGGGCAGCAACCTCCGCCACTCCCTGCAGAGTCGAGTGCTGGTTGATCTTGTACCACACCATGGCTAGCTGGTTGATAGCGAAGGTCTTGGACATGGACGAGGATCGATATACTGCAGCCATTGGACCACCAACCTTGGCTTCCTCGACCAACTCTTCAACTGTGGCGGACGCCTTCTTCATTATGACATGGACCTTGAGAGCCACGTTCTTGGCCATGGGCGGAGCATGCTCATCGAACTTGTGAGACGCATCGTCCACCTAACACAAGCAATTGAACAATCAAAAGATTATCTGGAAAATGATTGACTAGATAACATTGCAACTAACATGGATCCTCGCTACCATATGTAAATAGTTTTCAAACGAGAACATTTTTTTCGATAAACAAAAGGCTGCAAACTGAACACGCAAAGAGCAAACAGTTTCAGAAGACAACAAGCAAAAAAAGCAAAGTCCATAAACCACAAAAGCACCAACAAAAGAAACCTATTGCTAGCACACCAGAGACTAGCAAAGGGCAGAAGGAGGGCACGCACTCCCTCGGTCAAAAACATAAAACACACGTCAAACAAAAGCAAAATAATTCAATACTAAATGATAATATGGGGAAACAATAACTAGAAAGGAAGAAGATCACCTTGAAGGGTTCAAGTGAGGATATTATTGGCAAATGAAACAAACAAATATACATAACAAATATCCAAAGCATAAAGAGAATAACTGAAACTACTATACTCCTCCTAGTTGGTTTAGGACTTTATTTGTATTTCCTCTTTGAATTAGGTTTACATTTTATGCATTTAATTTTCTTATAGCCTCTCTGGATATAACTTCTTGTATCCTTTTATTCGATTAATCAAACTGGTTGTGACGTCTTACATCTACATTCTTTATCTTCTACTCCTAATACAATATTTATCTTTTATCAAACAGATTTCATCTCATTTGTAGTGTCTTCTAATTACAGTTTTAATACTACTCCATATAATTAGAGTCGCTCGTTGGGTCGGATAACTGAGTAAAAATTTAGTATTCCGGACACATTGCCACATTATGCGTCTAGCCAATCCATTGTGATTGGTTGGACATACCACGCATAAATATGCCCGGCCTAATAAATTTTTACTCGTTCCACAGCATTTCTGAGCTATTTTTCACATGTGGATCATCAATCACCGAACAAGCACATAAAAAAATTCATCAACAAAAAAAAAGCAAACAAAATTCAGAACGACGACACTGACGTAATCAATCGAGAAGTGCACTAATAATCGATCAACAGCAGTAATAGATCTCAGCATATCACGAAATCAAACCATATTCTCACAATAAATAACTGCATCGCATGTGAAATTCACGGAAAAATAAATAAAATAAAATAAAAAAACCTTATTGTCGAGGAAAACGAGAAGATGAGTCGGAACGTCTCTGAATCGGTGGTAGATCGGGGTGACGAGCGCCGTAACGGCGCCCTCCGCCCTGTCGACGGTGGGTCTGAGAGAGCCAGAATTCTGCTTCGCGTGATCGTAGATGTTGGAGAGCAGAACGACGGCGTTTATGACGAGAGACCTCACAAAACCTAGGCGCTTCAATTGGATAGCGCCATTAACGGTGGATCCCTCCATCTCAACCTATCGCCATAACAAAGAAGGAGAAAGCAGAGATTAGCGAGAGAAAATGTAGAAATGGAAGAGAGTGGGAGAGGAATTGATGCGTGTAACCTGAGATGAAGCCATTTTGGAGTGTGGAAGAGAAATGGTGTTGGCGTGAGGAGGTGAAGCTGAGTTTTGCAGTTATTTAGTTTTTCGGATTTTGCATTTGGAATCGCGAGAAACAAAACAAATGGAGTCGCGAGGTGTATTTTGGGAGTTTTGTGGAGTGCCGGTGAATCTGATGCCACGTGTCGTTTCACATTCCTTCCTATTCTCGAGGGGAGGGGTCCGGAGGAATTAATCAACCAGATCAGCATTGTCGCAATTAGGGTATTGAATATGTAAACGTACCATATTTCAATTGAAAGTTAAAATTATAGTAATAAATGAAATATAGAAATACATATCATATTTAAACATGTTTTAAAATTTAAACAATGTACAATTTTAGAATATGCTAATACTCCATGAATCATATTGAAATATTGATACAGCTAATACTCCGTCTATTCACATTTACTGTACATGCTTTTCCTTTTCAATATTTTCCAAACGTGGTAATACTTTTGGAAATAATAAAACAACTTATCCGATTTTTTCTCTATATTTGATACAGTCAAAAATCAACCATTTAATACCTTCAACCAACTTTTTTATTTTATTTTCAAACACACTAATCAATAGCTTCAAAAAATTTACTGTATTTCATCTAAAAATTATATGGAACGAAACGAATGGAGCAAACGTGTTGGGGGCGAATCCTCGCGGCACAATTACAAACATAATAGTATTTCAAAATTTACTAAACTGATTAATCCCCATTGAGGAATCTCACTCGTCAAATCTATATTATGCACTTAAAAAATCATGCTGCAGTACCTTGAAAAGTTAAAAATAATAAAGGATGTTTTTATATCATCAACTGATAGAAAACTAACAGAGCACTAAAATTCTCACACAGCCACAGATTTCTGGCGCTTTGCGTGTTGAAGGATCGGCTCTTTCACCTATAATAATTTATATTCACATAAAAAATGGTTAAAATGCTGACAATCAGATTTGTCAAGGAGTCAAAAGATTAGAAACACATGTACAAGAAGTTTACCGTGCTTGTTTTTCTGAAACGTTTGTCCTGAGTAGACTTGCTCTCCATGACCAAGTCCATGTCGTCGCCACCTCTGCCCTCGTCGGCCCCAGGCACGAAACTCTCTCTCGATGCTGCGGGCTGCGTGTTTTCAATTATACCAAGTTAATATTCTACACTCACTCCATCCCAAGGTAAATAATGTGTATTCTTTATCTGGACGTCCCAAGCTATCTTTTGATAAAAATTAACTGTTATTCTTTGTCATACTTTATTCTCTCTTCTACTTTATTAAACACCATTTTTCTCGTCCCAAAATTAATTGTATCACTTGAGTTGGGACGAAGGAGGATAAAAAAAGAAGTTAGAGAATGAGCAGACCTCAGCCCTGCTAGTTGGGGTACTCCCGGAACGGCCCATTTTCCTGCCAAGTCCTGTTGAGTCATTCATGTTTGCGTCTGATCTGCCTCTTGTCCTGGTGATATCCGACCCGATGGAGTGGAGACCACCGCACGTGGATAAGTCCTTGTACTTGGTACCTGATTCCAAATCATGATAGATTGTGTAAATCATGCCGCTAATTAACTTAACTTTTGGTTTAAGAAAGAAGGTAATATTAGTCACCAGCAGCAGTCTCAGTTTCTAGATTGTTGGTGGACTTGTCGCCTGATTCGGTATTATCCACGTCCTGTTAAGAAGGACATAATGCTAAGTATCGAAAACCAAGAGTCTTATGCAAGAAATACAGTACTAATTGTACCATTGCATCAAAGTTTAAGATCTTTGTCACTTCAAGCAGCTTTTTGTTAGTGAGGTCAGATTGGATCACTCTCTTTCCTGGCAGAATAGAAAGCATGTCTGTCAATTACAGCATCTTTGTTTGTGTCGGAAAAATATGTACCTGTACTAACCAAGTCTGCGGTTGCTAGTGGTGGCCTCAACGTAGCCATCTTTTGCCATTTTGTCTAGAAGCTTCCGAACTGTGCCCTGGCTGGCTTCGCCTTCAAGTTTGTTCTGAAGTTTTGCTACTGTTATATACATCAATGGAAGAGTATGGTACAAAGCCTGGAGACAAAGGCAAAGCTAGTGTAAGTGAAGAATGATACAGCTTGTAATAACTCAATAATTGAACTGGAATTGAGGGCTTATATACCTTCATGTACATGTGATCTACGCATCCAGCTTTTCCGTCGTGTCCTACTGCATGCACATCAGCTTCTTCTTTCACAACATCAAACTCGTAGTCGAAATTCTGCAGTTCAGTTGCATACCACAAGGAGAAGACACAACTCAACATACAGGTTATAAATGGAAGCATTGAGAAAAATGTTCTGAAGAAAAAGAAAAGAAACCTTTTTCTTGTTAATGACATAACTATCTCCAGTTGCTTTAGTTACAACATTTTCCTTCACGAGCATGTCCATAATATCTGGAAAATAGCCAATTTAGCATCAGATGAAGGCTAATAGGTGAATAGTAAAGTAACTACGACTTCGTTTCTATTAGCTTGAGTCATTCAAATCTTTCATTTATACCTTCAATCAAGATCTGCACAGAGAGGTTAGATATGGATCAGATACACTGAACAGAATAACTTGAATGCTTTATACCAGGTAAATTAATGCTTTGTATCATGTATTCATGTATAGAATTTTTACAACTGAGATGTCTGGGAAATTTGAGAGGACATCAGTGAGGTCAACTGTTTCGAGGTGATAAGAACCAATCCATTCCTTCACCCGCTCCAATTGGTGTTCATCTTCTGCTGGATCCTGTGTATTGTCTGCATTAACGGTGAAGGATTAGAACATCTTCTAAACGATATGAAAATAGAAATCCGGCATAAGGTACTGAGGTGATTAAATGGAACCTTCATCCGCTGCTGCATTATCCTCTTGAAATTGCTTTTTTTCTGCCAAACATGCAGAAAATTAGTGTGATTAAAGCTATAAAATTTGCAATGCAGACTGATCTAAGGCTGAAAAGTCTGTTGTTTGATGATATTTTACCTACGGGTGCTACAATGTATTGATCATCGTCATCTGAATTACTCATCTGAGTTAGAAGGTAAAAAAGACAAGTATCTACGTGTCAAAATTAGATGATCGTACTGAAACTCGGTGGACCAAATGCAACCATCCAAATGATACCTCACTGTTGGATTCACTATCTTCATCTATTTGGAGAGACTCAGCTCCCAGGCTGATTTCATCATCTTGATAATCGTTATTTTCATCTTCACAAGGATCAAGCACGCTCTTAACCTGTTGAGTTTATAGTTGGAGAAGAGATTAAGAAGGCCGGCTAGATACAGTAAAAGATTCTGTTGAAATCCCGTACCTTTAGATTTAGTACCAAATACTTGCTATTGACTCTGCCAACTTCCATCTTCAACGGATCTTTAGTCCATAGATTGTGTGGTTCCTCATCTGTGCAGCCTCTGAAAAATGGGGGCTCATAATCCATTGGCTGCAAAATAAAGGTTATGTAAGAAATCAAAATGAGCAAATGACTAAGCTAGCAGAAGAGTCCAAAAACTCCCTGCATCCATGAAAACCACTACTATTGAACAGTAGCAAGCAACACTTCAGTTAATTCATTTTTCCATAATCAAATCATAAAAGCAGTTATGAACAAATGAAGAATATAGATGCGGGAAAAAATAAACTACTCATGTAAAATTCTACCGTGACATCATCATAGTACAGGAGCTTCATCAGAACAGTGCGCTGAAAGAATGGGACACAATCAATAAGTATGCGAGTGAATCAAGTAAAAACAATAGACAGTCACAACTCAAGTATCTAGAAACCACACCTCTTCTGGCATCTTATCCAGAGTTCTCATTAGTTGTACCAATGTACGAACCATCTTGCAAGCAGAACTCCTGTTAAATAAGAATTTTCATTTATCATGTGCAAGAACAGAAAGCAAATATTTTATAATAGAAATGTTGTAGACTTCAACACCTCATCTGACTTGGAGTTATTTCTGTTGTGGAATTATGTTTGAAAGTCCCACCCTTCTTCGTCCCACTACGATTGATGTTCATTGAAACCTCTTGACTGTCAGAACTACTAGAGTAACTAAATGAGACTGCAAGAAAGGTTCTGCATCAGTGTATGCTAAATTAAAAGCGATACGAAATGGCTTGCCAGATCTAGAACTGGTCAAAACGTGTTAGTAGTATCTTATACAATGTTAAATATGGAAACAAAACTTAAGGAAAATAATAAATGATGACTTTCCATCATCAAAATTCTTCTGTATATGAGCTATTTTTCTGGAAATAATAGCTTCTCGGAGACTTACATGAATATTCCTCAATCATTGGACCATCTACCGCCTCACAGACACAGAATAGCAGTGTTTTAAGATATTTTTTCTGTAAAGCATCATAAACACCTATACAGAAAGGGTGATACCAGAATGAATTAGCTCCTGAGTGAGAGAAATGGGAGATAGTGAAGTTAGGTCTAGGATATACCTTTCTCCATCCAATCAATGAGTCTCCGTGATTCCGCATCCATAGGCATAAGCTTTTTAATTTTCATGTCTGTTACATAGTCACTAGTATTACCTATTTAACTTCATAAGTTGCTTTAGGAGTATTATGGCTGGAAACTTACCCAAAGCTGGAACAGATTTGTCACTGAAATATTTCTCAGGGAAAAGGCCTCTGATGTAACTGATATTGAATATGGCTATTCGCAACAGATTCCTTGTCTGATCAAATTCAGAAGCAATTTTCAGGATGCTTGTTAGGAATGATGAACCAAAACACAGAAAATGAGAAAAAGGAATACTATTAATTTGCAAGGACACCAGCAAATACTACAAGTGATGCTCAAAAAAAGAACAAATGGTTCAGATCGGGAATAAGATCGGTTAGCTAAACTGACATTTCTAGCTGCAATACAAGCCGTAATCATCCTACAAGTCGGACAATATACATAATCTAATGATTTACAAGTTCCAATCATCACAAATCAAGTGACTAACATCTTATTTTAAAGCTGTCATTCTTTGTCATTCAGATCAGATACCACACAAACTTAATACTCCGTTATTTCAAATGTTGATAATCCGGTTCCCAATCCAAGCAGCTAATAGATATCGGGCTAAACTACCGATTGAGTTGCACAGTAGTAATTCAGAAATCTCACGGGAATGATTCATGATCCTTTAAAAAGCTAAAATAAGATAAATTTGCAAATATCTTCAGGCACAACGACAAGTGCATCAGGAACCAAAATCCGATCCGAAATCAAACATATAGAAATGGAAATTCAGATGTCTAATGTAGCGCGATCATCACAATTATACCAGTATCAATGCGATCGCAGTTCACAAGTTAATACCCGTTTGTTCATGCCGAAAACAAATAATTCGTACAGAAAATTCAGATCAAAAGCATAAGCGAGAGATTTACGAGGAGAAGCGAGTCCTGCTCCGTTATCTCAGATTCCTTCACTTTCTGTGCAACCACCTGAAATTGTTAAAACAGTAAACATCTTAGCTACGATTGGAAGCTTAGTGATCAAACTAAGGGAATTGGAGAAACAGAGCTCTTTCTGTGATAGATCTCTCATCTCACCATTGCTTCGAATGAACAGACAGAAATGAGAGTTTCGAAATGAGCTGTGAACTGGCGGGAGCTTGGAAAACTCGGAAACTCGGAGGGGTTTTATATGTAAATTTTTGCAGGTGTAGACCGTGGTTAGGTTCATATTAACCAGAGTTCAAACGGCTTATAACTGCGGTAAGTTTGGCTGCATGGGGAACGTGAACAGTGGGCAAATCTGTAATTTCAGCATAAATGGGCATATTCTGCACTTGTGTTACTAACTGTGCACGTGATCAAATGGGCATATATTTTAAATTTTGAATATAAAAATATCAAGATAATAATTTTCACATAATTTATTAAATGTGCTTTTGCGCAACAATTCACACAAAATATCGAGAATTCGACAATATTATGTAAATAGAGACAGGAAAATCTTCAATTTAGTAGGAGCTTAAGTCCCTTATTAAAGACCATGCGAATCTCCCGGCATAACGAATTTGATCCTCCCATTGTTGATGCCGTTAGGTTTCGATTATCTCGTTATCGATGCTCTAAGGTTTGTTGGCATAACTCAAAATTCTTAGGCACAATAAAATAGTCAAGCATTTATTTTACTTCGCAAAAATAAATTACTTTTTTCAAGTGTGTAACTAATTTTCAGATCTATTGAAACATTATCTAGGGATGTTGTATAAGCATTAATTTGATTATATTTTCAAGAAATTACAAATCAATACTTAATGGAAGTTGAAGCTAGAAAGATGGATCATCGTAGTCTCACTTCTCTCTTACCATTGAGCACAAGTATTCGCTTAGTCGATTATCAATTAATCAATAACTGAATTGAATGAATCAGTTACTATTAGTTAATCTATAAGCATAATTTTGGGGTTTGGTTCATTTCAGGTTAATTCTTAAGAAGTTGGGATTAATTCAACTTAGAGGTGTATTCATGAATTCAGTTACTCCCTCCGTCCTCAAATAGGAGTCTTATTCCTTTTCGACCAGATTTTAAGAAAGGATAAGAAAAATAAATGGAAAAAATTAGTGGTATATGAATCTCAAGTGTATTTAATTTATTAGTTTTAAATAAAATGTGAGTGGAATGAGTTATAATGGTCCATTTATAGTATAAAAAGACCGAGACTTCTATTCGCGGACGGACTAAAATAAAAAAATAAAACTCTTATTTGCAAAGGAGGGAATATTAGTTAGTCAAGTCAATAGTCGATAATTGAACCGAACAAAATAAAATCGGTTATCAACTCTATGCCACAAAAACACAAACATATAAGAAATGAAATCAAGAGACCAAGAAGGGCAATTCAAGTGAATAAATCATCCATTTAAAATGTAACTTGTATAAACTTAAATTATTCATTTCCGGTTCACGTCTGCAGTCCTGCAACCCCTTGAGATCACACTGCTTTTACCTCTGTGTAGTTATTTTATCACTTCTACTGCTTCGACAAGACAAAGCAGAAGCAACTACAAAAAAACGCAACGTTCATCTCTGGAACGGGTCTCCTTCGTTGTACTCTAAAGGGGAGACTGCCGCGACTACTTTCTCTCGGAGATTGAATTTCTGGGCGATCAGTGGCCGTACATCTTGAGCTCCGACTAAGCTTTCCAAGAACGGGAGCAGCAATAACAATTCTGAATCAGAACGATCGTCAAACCAGCTTTCGATAGGGATTCCGTTGTCAACTTGGAAACCAAAAGCCTGCAAAACCATCACATACATAATAAGCCTATATATCTCATCAAGCTAAAAAAGTGGCGCGACGAATAAAAATTATGAGTACCTGAGGAGAATTGTCGATTATAATGACACGAGACAAGTCACGGCCGAGAACTGACAGGTCTTTTAGATAATTTCCGTCCACAAAAAGACAGGAATCGCGATAAACACGATGGCGAAAGATTTTCCTCTTAGGGTCCAAGACATTTAAAAGCTGCTCAGCGTAGATGCTTTGACTCGCGGTAAATATAATTATCTCGAAAATCCTAGATACTCTCTCCAGGAATTCTCTAAGATGAGGACGGCATCGCACATATACTGTGTGCTCCTTCAGGTTGAAATTAACAGAGAATGTGAAATCTGCATCATCACATGGTTCGAGTGTCGAGTGCACCAAAGTCTCTGCCATACACAATAACTTTTGTGAGTGCAATTTCATAATCGGGTAAAGTAAGAGATCACAGAAGAAGACAATAATTCACTATGCATAGTCATGAGATCGACAAGATACCAATATAAACAATTGCACAAACATG
Source organism: Salvia splendens (assembly GCF_004379255.2). NCBI lineage: Eukaryota > Viridiplantae > Streptophyta > Magnoliopsida > Lamiales > Lamiaceae > Salvia > Salvia splendens. Next base: position 41,388,287 of record NC_056036.1, on the reverse strand, counting down.
TTGGTCCAACGACTCAACCATCTTCATATAACGATCACGACATTGTAAAAAGCAAGAAAATGCACCGGAACTTTTTCATTTAGGAGGTCATTTTTGGTAGCCCTGTCTAATGACTGATAAATATGACTTCCAAATTTAGTAAACTACTTGGTAAAATGTACTTTAGTACTTAAAACAATAAAATCAATAAGCAGTGAATCAGCTCAACTCCAAAAGAGGCGTCTTTATTTCAAATTTTAATTTAATAATCAATTAGGTAAATTATCCAATCAGCTTTATTGGTGCCACTAGGCAATCCAACATTGGTAAAGGATCTCGATAACAATACCATAAAAGGAGTGCCAAACGGTAAATTGTGCTTACCATCCAAGTCCAGAACAAGTGATGTTGAAGGGCAGCTTCTTGTTTGTTTAGGCAATAGCAGAGGGCGAAACATAGGGACCACCGAAGAAAGGTCGGGTAAATTCTTTATGAAAAAGTATGGGTCAAAATCATCATAGTCATCAGCATCTTCATCCTCCTGACGTACATCAACTGACATGTGGTCCTGATTGTTCTCATCAATGCATTCCAGGTTTGAATTTTTCATGGAGAGATAAATAGCTGAAACTTCAGGTGAAAGAGTGACACCACCTAAATTTGCACAGAGAGAATAATCTAGTGAATTAATCAAGGAAGAATTTATGGAATTACGGAGATAAATACGTTTTGCCTTGCAAATACCTGGGCAATCAATCTGGATGTTCTCCTTCCCACAGTCCTGGTTCCCATTCCGGAAGTAATTATAGAAGTCTGCTGGAAAGATAAATCAGAGATAAGTTAAGGTACTGAAATATATGACATATTAGACATCGGAAAATAGACTTGGAAAACAAAAATGGAAACAGAAAAGAGTGGTCATAATTCATATAATACTGTACCTTCACTTGAAATATCATCGGCATCGCTTCTAGCAAGGTGAAAGGAAGGAGAGAATATGGTGTCCGCACTGTAATTAGCAGCTCCATTCTCATGACTCTATAATATGACAAATAAAATAAACAAACTCTGACAAGTTATACGAAAAGTTGTTACCACCATTCTTATTCCCATAACTTAAAAATCAGATGGCCCGTGTATTTTTGCAAAGACAGAATCAAACAATGTAAAGCATAATTGTGAAGAAAGAGTATCATATCCAGAGCAGCTGATTACCTTATTTAAAGAAGAATCATGAGATTCATGTTCAGCTTGATGATCCAAACATACGTTGGAGTCATCTGCATCTACCAATCTGAATTTGGTATCCAAATTTGTTCCACCATCAGATTCCTCAACCACCTTCGATTTTGTGCTAACTGAAAATTCAACAAGAAACCCCCAAAATGGTAGAAAATTAAGAAAAACTAAAGAGGGACTGGCTATGAATAGTACTAAGAAACTAAGACTTGGGAGCTTATCGTACAAAGATGTGCCCAAAGAATCAACCAGAGAGAGCAAAACATTAGGATAAAGATGTAAACAAGCTACAGCTAGTAGCAAAATCAGCCACCTAATTTAACGGAGGAACTAAGTCTCCAAATTTAGGGAAGACAGAGAATTCTCTAGGAAAGTTTTTAACGAATGAACTAAGCCTCCCAATTTATGGATTTAGCATTGCATTCAGGCAAAAACTTCAGATAACGGGTTGAAGAGGCTACTAACCAACTTTTTTCTTTCTAGCAGATGATGTTATTATCTCAGCAACTTTCTTTCCCTGAATCTGCACATTCTCGGCCAATTTTTTCTGCTGTCTTGGAACCCTAGGGCTGGCAACCTCTCGAGAATTTCTACCGGTTGTTCTTTTCTTGGTCTGCATTGCTCATTTAAGGAAGACTGTTCCAGCTGTAAAACACTTTCATTAGACTCAAACTCGATTTCATTAGGTTGAAAGAATAAAATTTTATGCAATCCCATCACCACATACACACAAAACCTTCTAAATTCAATTAGTCAAAGAAACAATGTACTATCTGTATATAAATCCCTTATGCAACGGAAACAACATTACAAAATCTACATTTTGATGGAGTAATTGTACAAGATAGAAACAAGTTCCAGACATTTTCTTGTTGCTGTTAAAATCAACTTAACAATCCTGAAATGGAGCATAGAAACCTACTGACAAACCCATTTTATCTGTAAAATTACAATTAAATAATTCAATTAAACCTTGACTACAGCACCAAGAGCTTCACTGAACTGACTAAATGGAGTAAATACTATTAGAAATGGGCAAACTCACCCCTTAAAAGGCCTTATAAGAGGGAGGGTTATCCACACTTATATAGATGAGCTAGGATCGTCACCAAGTCGATGTGGGACAAGATTTAATAGTTTTAACAAATACTATACACAAGCCCCAAATAACATAAAAAATAAATAAAACCACAAAGGCTTCTATTCTCAATTTCTCATTGAGCAAAAATGCAGGAAATCAAAAAAATTCCAAAAACACAGCTCAGCAGATATCTAGCTACTGATTCCATTGCATCCAAATCAGAGAACTAATTCTCCTCAATTAAAGAGAAATAACACTTAAAAAAGTTTTTTTTTCGAGAAAAAATGGACTCAGCTACTTTGTAAATCCACATGCAGCTCCCCCAAACTTGAGCCAATCAAAACAAACCCTAAATCCCAAAAAGCTAACCACAAAAGAACACAGTAGAATTGGAGTATGTCAGCATGCGTATATACTAACTCAATCGCGAAAATCAAAACAAATTCAGAAATCCCAGGAATGCAGCAAATGATTCGTACCTCGAATTCAAAATCTGCAAGGTCAAGAAAGTGAGCTGCTGAAAGCAATTAGCTGAAAAGAGAGTTTGTAGGCTCAGTTCAAAATGGAGAATTTTTCAAGAGGAAATTAAAACCTCTTCTTTCCCTCCAAAGATTAGAAAATGGAAAATATTAGAGGGAAATGAAAAGAGATCGAAATGGCTTTTCTATTTTCTTTTTGCATTTTTCTTTGGGTGAAGAAAATGGTTTGAAATGAAATTAATGCTCTTTGCAGCTTATTAATACCATCTTCCCTTAATATACGATTGCTGTCTTCGAATTTACATAATTTAATACACGACCACGCGCGGGTCGTAATTATATATGTGTACTCGCCCTTAAATCGTGTACGCGTGGACGACCTTTTGTAAAAATCGATTTTTTATTGTGCTCCCTTGACTTCATGAAATTGCATTCAAGATACATCTCGAAATATTTTTAATTTGATTGAACTATTAAAAATAGTTTTTTTTGTTCTAATATTTCTGATCCCTAATTAATTTCAATATCAGGGATAGTCGTTGAACATTGTTATCTAGAGAGTAACAGCATCCGTAGCGCGCCTCGTTATTGTCTCTATCTCGTCTTGAAGAGACGAGACGGCGTTGCAAGGATACGTCTTGGTCTCATCTCGGCGGGTGTCTCGTCCCGGTGGGACGGCTAGCACGACAGCTCGCCACGCGCCAGCGCCACGTGGCGCTAGGCGTGACGCCCACTCGCCGGCCCGGGAGTGGGCGTCGTCACGCTGACGCAATAAATTATTTTTTAATTCGATTTTAATTAAAAAATAATTAAAAATAAACGGTAATGTTACCGTTTTTTACCGTTTTCAACGGTATTTTTTTCTTTTTTATTTTTTACTCTATAAATACTCCTCTTTCATCCTCATTATACACACAAACACACATCTATTCTTCCCAAATCATCTTTCTTTCCTCTCCAATTTTCATCTCACCTCTCCAATTTTCATCTCAAAATGTCCGGCGACGGAAATGAGGGCGGCTCCGGCGGATATGACTTGAACACGTTTGGCGACTGGGGGCATGTACAATGTCTTGGGTGCTGTCGGTTTCGGTTCGTTGACGTAGGGCACCCAAGGCTCGTCGACGCCGGTGGCGTACCAACCACCCTATTTTGATGTGGATGCATACTCTCGTCCCTCTGCCCGAGGTATGGGCAATCGCAGGGATTATCCCAAATTAGGGAGGATTTTTCGGATGAACCCAATTCGGAAGGAGGACGAGACGGTGGAAGCTCCAGGGGTCGCGCATTCGACGCCGTGGAGGAAGAGGAGGAGGATATAGGCCGTCATCCATACAGCCGCAGGGACACGATGACTCTGTTCAACGCTTTAGTCAGCGTCCCATACGATCCCATCGTCGGGAATCAACAAACCCGCAAGTGTTTTTGGGAAAAGGTCACTGACGCCTTCAACGAGAACAAGTCGTCTCGGTCCCGCCGCCGCACCATGAAGATGCTCCGCAGTCATTTTGACCGAGTCGACAAAGATGTCAAAAAATTTTGCGGCATCTACAAGAATGAAGCGGCCCAATACCAAAGTGGAGCCAGTGGAGCCGACATTATGAGAGCGGCTATGCGAGTCTTTTTTTACGACAACGACAAAGAATTCAAACATGTCGATGTTTGGGAGGCCGTCAAAGACGTTGAAAGGTGTGCCGGCGGTGTCCAGTCCAGCACTAGCTCGAGCTCGAAACTCACGAAGCACACGACGGGTGGCCAATATTCGTCTAGTGAGGGCGGGTCAAGCAACGCCTCACAAGAGGTTGAGGGCACGACCACCGATGCAGGGGGCTCCTCTCATGGGCATCGTCGGCCGCAAGGGACCAAGGCGGCGAAGGCGGCTAGAGGGAGGAGGGGCCGAGGCGAATCAAGCCAGACAGGCTCGGTCTCGGGCTCGAACACCCTATTGTCCATGTACTTGACCGCCACGATGGCTGACACTTCCCGCATGACGTCTCCCCAATATCAAGCCCATCTTGCCTGAATTGAGTATATGGCAAGACAAATTGGTATTCCGCCTCCAGGTAGCTTGAGTGCACCGCCACCGCCTTCGGGGGATGATTCGCCGGCAGAGTAGTTCTACTCAATTTCTATAAAATTGTATTTAAATTATGTAATTGTTATTTTTTTAGGATTTTAATTATGTGTTTTTTTTATTTGTTGAATTTTAAGTTGTAATTTTATTTTATTTAATGAAGTGTGTTTTTATTTATTGAATTTGTTGGAAATAAAAATAAAAAATGAAATTGAATGAATAGTTAAGGGATGCGATGATTAAAAGATGGTTAAGAGGGAGAGGGTTGCAGATGTTGTCTCTTAGTTAAGAGATAGGATGAAAAGTACAGTGGGGCGTATGAATAGTGAAGAGATGAGACGGTTAAGAGACGGATAAGAGACGGCGTTACAGATGACCACATTAATTTCATGATATTAATTATAAATACGTTTTTCTTTTACAAAACTTGGAGTATTTAAAGCAATGCCAATAATATAGGAATAGGAGCATCTTCAAAATTTATTTCTTTTTTTACACGCAATATTCCTATTAAATACTACTACTACTATATTACAAGGTGAATAAATACGAGGCTGTAATCTTTACCGTTACCTTGTCAATAGATACTATTTCAGTGGAATACTTTCCAATTAAAGTGGCTTGATAAACATGACCATGCTGGCCTTTTAAAATTTAAAATTTAAACTACATTAGTTCAATTGAACGAAATTTATCACAACAATATGTCACTATATATATACTCCCTCCGTCCACCATTAGGAGTCTCAGTCACTTTTGCGTGTTCTCAACATTATTCTCTCATTTGCTTTATCATTTATCTACTTTAATTATTTATTATCATTTTTATAAAACGAGTGCGCAAAAGTGACCGAGACTCCTAATGGCGGACTGAGAGAGTAGTTCGGAGTTCGGACAGATCTCGGTGCGATTTTGAATCATCGTTTTCTGCAAATTAAAGCTGAGATGGACAATGCAATAGTGAATGAATATGGACACTTTAATATATCTGAAATACATCAATGTTCCGTCTTTAAATTAAATAGCGCCACATAATTAATCATTGAAAAATAAATCTTAGTATAAGGTTTAATTCCAATGGGCAATGGTACTCAAAAAACCATTTCATTTTAGGTTTTTGAGTATGTACCATTTTTGGATTTATACTAAAATAAACCCAGATTGTTTTTTATTTATTTTGTGAGCAAAAAAATACTATAAAAAGGAATAATTTTTTAGATTTGAGTTCTATGTAAACAGTTGGAGTAACATTTACGATAAAATAAATTTGAGTTTAATACGAATGATTAAAAATGTTCTAAGTCAACTTCAAATTCCGAGTAACAATTTTCCCTTTCAAATTTGTTAGTCTAAACTTCACAATTTTTCATCGTGCAAATACAAAGCTATTCTTAGTACTCTAAATATATTTGTCAAATTGTATTCTATTTCCCTTCTTCCGCTTTTACATGTCACATTTGGCATTAAATAATAAATACTACTACTATTAGTTGTATATTTAGAAACACAAATTAATGTCCTTACTTGCATTAAAAATGTCCTTAACGATTTTATTTTTATAATGACATATATTTTTCTAACTCATTTAATTCACATTTTATACATTGTTAAATACAGAACTAACTCATAATTATTTTATCCTACTTACTCATCCAATATTAAAATCGTTAAAAACAAATTATTGAGAAAAAGTAGAACGGAGAGATGAAATATTATTTGCTTAATCGAGACCAAAATAGTGAATTCATGGAAATTTTGGAGATAAATTACTCATATTGATTTGTACCAAAATTAAAGAATTACTAGTATTTCCAAACTATTTCCCGCTAAATTCCACCTCCAATACAGAAAAAAAAAAAAAAAATTCCCCTGCAATGGCAGAGGAAGTAGAAGAAGACCGCGCCAACATTGACGAGACGCATCAGTCGAGAAGAAGAGGAAGGCTATAGCAGTCGAACACAATCGAATTGCTGTCAAACGACACCGTCTGCCTGCTGATTTTCTGCTCGATTCTCTCCCGATGCCTCCTCGCCCCACCGATCAGAATATCCCGGGAGATCGGGCTAAATCGCGGCCAGTTAAGATGCCCGTACCTTCTGCCACTCGTTCAATTGATACCTTCTTTAAAAAAATTACAAAGGCTAATTAGAATTTCTGTTGGTATTAGGTTTTAATAGATTAAATTATACTATCAATTATTGTTCTAGAGGATGGTGTTGTGAGCCTGTTTCAATTCTTAAGTTGAGTTAAATTAATGGAAATTAGATATTTTGGTGCTTAATCTGATTAACAAATCATGTGCAATCGAGATTATATTAGACTTTATACAGTCGTGCTTCTGGATTAATCAATTCAATATGTTTAAGTTATAGTATTGCTTTTTATTAGGAGTATGAAGTATTTGTGGCTTGTGATTTTCTCTACAAAATGAAATGGTTTTGCTTGTCAAATGCTGGGTTTAGATCTTGTGAAATGATCTGTTAATTTATTTACGGGTACAACTCTTTTTATACTATAGAGAATGTACTCTGATTATACAGATTAATGGTGGACACCAAATATCCTAGGGTGAGAAGGGGCCAGAAAATGACGAGACAACTGACACTGTATCCTCTCTGGGATGGTAAGAAAAGCCTTTCTGACTGTATGCCCTTTCCCTCTTTGTTTTCTTTCCTCCTGTTATGGAAGATATGCCTCGACTTGGTGAGTTGATGCTGCTTGGTCCCATAGATTTTCTATTTAGAGGGCTTGCACTTCCAAAGCCTCCGTTTATGCTTTTATCTGAAAGACGTCGACTGCTAGTGCTTGGCCTTGTTCCAAATGGGCTGTCGGGCTCAGCCACTACTTTACTTTGTACCTTCTTCTGTTCCTGCATTAAAGATCACCCCCTTGTGTATTGAAATCTTCTAAAAATGCCATAATCACAGTTTATAGTAGTACTAGTGAATGAGAATGAAAAAGGTTCTGGAGATATTACCCGTTGTCTTTGTTTCTCCTCTTCCTTTTCCTTTCTCAACATATGGTACTCTTCAAGCATTGCTAGTAGAGGAACCTGAAGTCCGAATTTTAATTCTAGTACAAAGGTTTATTCAGAAACATTGCAAAGCTGAATAATGAGGCATAAAAGGCTTTGGAATTCAAAGTTTAGTTCCTAGAAAACTGAACAAGTGCGTGATCATGAAACGAAAAACCAACTCAAGTGTGTATAAGTTATCCTGAGAGTGTTCTCTCTGCTGAAACATTATCTACCTAACCAGTTTGACACTACAATTTCATCACTTCTACGAATACCATGTCTATCATATATCCAAGAATGTATCCAAGAAGATGGTACATATTCATAATGCTTACAAGAATGGTTTACTGAAGTAGCTATTCCGAACAGTATACCTCATCATACAAGAAGACTTTCTTTCTTTCATCTTCCCAGTCCTTAGTTTTGGATATCAGCAAGTCCACCAAAGCTGCCAGGAGGATGAAACAGACAAGATAATGTATTAGTACTATTAAGTTATTCTTGAAAGTATATCGCGGAGATAACTCTTAACCTGGTATCTTGTTGACCATCAATCTGGCTCGCTCAGCCCTTTTAAGGTTCTTATGAGCACCTCTGCTAACCGAATAGCGATTTTCATCCTGAATTGGGAAATTAGCAGCTAAGATTTTCTTGCTCAAGGGGTTCTTAATGTATTTACTATTTAAATGAAGAAGAGAAGAATCTGACCATGCTGTACTCTTCTAACCAGAGCTCCTCGTCACATGCCAATATCCACTTTTCAACCTTCTCCATGATCACCTTCCTGCTACTAGCTTCTTCTTCAGCTCTTGATATCTGCTCATCCATGCTTGTGAGGAGATCGGCATGATCAATCTCCCCTTTTATATGTATGGCCATGGGTCAAATTGTGATACATATGAGCTACAACTAAAAATTTTCTTTCTAAAAATTCAGTCTTACCGGAGTCTATTTGGCTTATTATTTTTTCCATCTCCGATCTCGATGGTATTTCCATGTGTGATATTCTGCATATGTCCTCGAGCTCTATTTGTTTCTTGAAGAAAAACTCTTTCATCTTGCTTGCTTTCAACTGATCCAGTCTCTTCACTTCAGTGTCAGCCTTGAAAAGGATTCATAATCAAATTAAATCATTTCTGGCATATAATTCCAGAGAAGTATCAGACAGCATACCTGTTGCACCATGTCAAGAGTAAGGCTTCCGGGAGTGGATATCTCTGCTGATGCCATAGATGATAGATTGGCAACACGTAGAAATTCTTGACGGTCTTTATAGGGTGTATCCATGAGACTCCACAAATCAGACAATGCTTTACCAAGTTGTTGCAGCTGAATAAATAAATCAACTAATCAGAGTTACTATGCTAGGAGTTTGCAGTGACCATTTCTGTGTGCATTCCTTATATCATATATATTGTGAAAAAAATATCTACCTTGTCAAACCGTGTTTGTTTTTCTGATTGAAGGGACTTCACTGTGCTATCAAGCTTTTCCAGGATACCATCACTAATGTTCTTTGACAATCCTGATAATTCGTTCAAGCTTGGGTGCACCTTTGTTATGATCGATGAAGAATCCATTCCTAAAGTGGCTGACAAATTTCTGATTGTGCTTATGCAGTTTTCCATCCTCTGAAGTCTGTCGCTCTTTAGATAGGGATACGAGCATGCAAGAAAACAAATAAAAGTGATTGGTTTCTGAATTTATTTTTAGCCCCTTACAACATATTTTCACTATAGTACCTTCTCACTCTGAAGTCTCTGAAGCTCATTTTGGAACTCCTCAAGTTTCTTAAGTGAAAGATCATTCTCATTGACACATACAGGTGATGTTGAATCATTATACTCTGTCCAACCTGCAATTTCTGCAGAAATTTTATGAATTTGCCCTTGTACTACACGGAATTGCTTTACTCGCTCTTCTTTCCTTAACTGCATCTCTCTTAGTGCTGGGGTTATAGAATTCAGTTGCTCTTTCAGCGTTCCTTCCATTTTCTCTGGCTGTCGAGGATGAAAGAGGTACTTGAATCAAAACATAACAGTACATATTTTAAAGCTTTTCTCCTGCTAAGATCTATAATTATTGTTTGCTGTAATGTAAAAATATCAGATTGCCAAGCTTCCTTCCCCTGTAATTTTACATTGATAGATGTTTTAAATCAGTTTTTCACATAATTGCAATATTTTCATTTTTTTAACATTATGATTGTCTCTTGATCTTCATGCAGAAAGCATTGAGAGTATTTTTCATGTTTCATAGTATTTGATTTCTCTTAAATTATGTGATCATGACCAAGAGCTACAACTATATTGGCTCTTCCATGATACAGTACTGAATAATTTCCTTATACAAAGGTTTCGATTTAACTGGTTTGTAGTGTATATCTTACCCTTCCTGGCAGTGATCTTTCTCCAAGTGAGAGGAGGAGATGCGTGAACTCAGCCTCGGACTCTGCAAGCTGCTGATGTAGTCGAGCTCGTGAAATGTTAGCTCTGTCAACTTTTCTTCTATAAATCTCGAGGCACTCATGCTCAAGATCCAGCAGAAACTTTTCCCGCTCAAATTTGTCTTCTCCGACTTCATCCCATATGATCTGCAAGCGAAAGGCTCGTGTTACAACAATCTGGTGAGCAATCTGACTGATCACATTGCCATAAGTTAAAAAATTCGTATAAAGACATGCCTGTAATTCTTGTAGCAAGTAGCCACACGACGTCTCCAGCAATGCTAAACTTCCCATCCCACCATTTGATTTCTGTAAGGATCCCATCAAGAGAATCTGTTGTGATGAGATGATGAAAGACTAGAGATTTAGCAGTCGTTTCCTAGAAGCGACTAGTATTTTCTCGTACCACAAGAGCAGTTATAAAAAGTAGAGAGATGGAGGGACCATAGTGAGGTGGGACTTTTGTTTTGGGAGTGAATATTTGCTTGAAAGATAAGGTTTCACTGGTGGGTGACAGTGGAACTTTAGGCTCAAGGATCCTTTGTTGCTTTTGATCTTCAAGGTTTGTCTTCCTACTTTACTGTCAAGGTTAATTCTAGTGTGTTTTGTATCAACAGATGAGATGATGGTTTGATTCTCTCATCACAATTGAGCTTCTAATGATTGTGAGGTCTCACTCTTTTTTTTGCTTTGAGCAGGACTTGATTCTCAAGCAAAGCTCTCTGGAAAATGGGGAAAAGAAATGGTGAGGCATCATATACTTGTCCTTGAGAATCTTGTTATTAGATTATCATATGAGAATCCACTTTTCTTGGAAACTTACTCATTTTATCTCAGATAATTAGTAAAATCACATTTACTTATGTTATGTTATTGGAGAGGTACTGTTATTCCTCACCAATGTTTGTCAAACTATGAATGAAAAACCCCTAGAATATGTCTCATTAATTCTCTTGCTAGTGTCTTATCTGCATTTTGTATGATTAAAAAAAAGAAAAACAAAGAAAGAATATTTGGGCAGACAAATCCCCTATGACGACAATAAGATTAGTGATGCCTTGTCCAAAAAAGGACATTTTACCTTGACTCTTTATGGGTTTTTAGAGACAACTAGTGCATTGCATGTTTCTATTAAAAGTTCATTTAATGTAGATTTAGTGTTAGAACTTAGATTGCTTGGTAGCATTTCGTTATCACTACGTTTTTGTTAGGTGGCGCAGGTAAACGAGAACGATGTTAAACCTTGGGTTTTTTCTCATTAAAGTCTAACATATTTATTTTAAAAACATGAAATACACACGTGGTCACCTTGTCTGTTGAGAGGTGCTCACACATATATGTATGCAATAAATATTGTATGAGTGCTTCACAAGTCTAGACTCCAAATAACTCAAATCATACTATTACAGTACTCCTTCCGTTTCTCCATAGTTGAGTCATTTCTCTATATAATAACTTTTTTCTCTTTCTTACTTTTTTTAATAAGGAGGATCAACGATGGTTCTCCATCTACCCCCGAGATGACTCGGACCCCCGACCTAACGGTTAGAGGTGAAGCGTCTTACCACCGAGGTTGTCACCTTGGGTACAAACGAGTCAACTTGACTACCCCAGAACTGGTACACGGCTAGTCAACTGTCACCCCCAAGGGAAATTAATCCCAAGATGCGCCTCCCAGGGGTCGAACTCGTGACCTCCAGGATGATGCGGTATCCAACGCCCTTTACCGCTAGGCCAAGTGGCTTGGATTCTCTTTCTTACTTTACTTTCTCTTACTTTATTCTTTCTATTTTATTCACATTCTACTTTATTCTCTACTTTTTTTCTCTCTCTTACTTTTTTATCTATTTATTTAACACATTCAACATCCCTTTCTTAAACTCCGTGTCGAAAAATTTTGCTTCAACTATGAAGAAACGGATGAAGTAATTACTAAGTGACGTGGTAGGTGTTGCTCAATTGTGACTACACAACAGTTGGAAAAGGCAAATGGTACATATAAGATGTCCTTGAATAATGATCTCATTCAATGACGCATGCATATTGGGGATTTCGTAAATGGAATTCGTAGAGTCGGACACAACAAAAAAAGTTAGTTGTTATCTACATTGGAAGGCTGTAGCTAAGTGAATCAAATGGAGTTTCGCGGTCTTCTATGGTTCCATCTATACCTAATATCATGTTTTTTTTCATATGTCCAAAAAAATTTACCATCCTTCATTTTAAAAATTCATATGATCTCACTTTTTTTTAGTTTCAACATTTTTTTATTATTATTACTAAATTTACAAATTTGTATGGGATTATGGGAATATTTGTCTTGGATGTGGATTGTGGGGTGTGAAAGATTATATGGACTGTTATTGATCTTTTTAATTACGAGGACGATTTTGTACATCCTTTATTGGGCTTCAATCTTTATTAGGCCAGCCCAATAAGATCCAATCATCAAATGAAGGCTTTTATGTCAAAGGCGAAATGCCAACACTAAAATGTCAAAGCTGGATGTGAGGTCTAAAGACTATGGACTCTGATTTATCAAATGTTCTTCAAATACAATAGTCCAAATTTTAAATATAAAAATAGTCACCAACGAAGAAAATAAAATAAAAAAAACAAGCAAAATAATCGAAGGAGTACACTGGTAGCAGTTCCAAACAAATGAAACCTTAATTTGTATAGAATTATAAAAAAAATGGAAATAAAATTACAGTTGCATATGGTGTAATTATATAAATAAAAAGGAGGGGAAATAATCAGATGAGACGCCTGCACAAAGTGAGGCCATCTCCGATAGAAAGCTGGGCCAATTCAATGCGAGAATCCGAGGCAAGAAATGAGTTGAGAGCAATGATATGGCCTTTGCAGCCCCTCAAGAAGTCATCCATCTCGTCTTCCTCCGCCGCGACGACGGTGCCGGACCACAAGGTGTTGTCGTAGGCTATAATTCCTCCTACCTTAACCAGCTTCAGCAGTTGTTTGTGGTAGTTGATGTAGTTCTCTTTGTCCGCATCAACGAATGCATAATCAAATGTCCCTTCCTCACCCTATTAATTCATTCATTTTTCATCAATTATTCAAAATCCAATATATGTTCCATTTTAAATGACATTTGACTGAAATGAGTTGATAATGGTGGATGGACCGAAATAAAAAAAAAGGACAAATATTGTTAGATGATGGAGTACTGACTTATGGATTTAAAGAGAAATATTATGTTGCTTATCTTATTTGAGCACTACAAATATCGCTTTCGTTTATGCTTATTTGTTATTTTTATATACTATATATGTAGTTATACTATTATAATATATTTGAAATTAATTAAGTTTATATAATTAATTTTATAAATTATAGTAGTATGAATTTTGATTCGATTTATTTATTTGAAGTTGTTGAGAAAATGAAGAATCAAACTTTAGTTTAAGTAATTTGTTAAATTAATAATAAAATAATTAAAATAAATGATACTAACATACACTTGTGGTAATCATGGTTCATGAGAGACAAAATATATAGTATAACACTTATCTATATTTAAATGGGAGTATTAATAGAATATGAGCAATCACGAAGAGAGATATTCGACCATGAATATATAGCATAACACTTATCTACATGAATTACTTAATTTTAGTATTATAAAGTTCACAATTATATTAATATTATCTTTGTAAGAAGTGATTAATTACCGTGGAGAGGAGTTCCTTCATGACACTCAAAGCATCAGACTGGATGAACTCAATTTTGTGAGCCATGTTTGCCTTTTCAATAAATGGCAATCCAATTTCGTAGGCTTCCCGATCCGGGTCGATCGCGGTTATCTGCAAAACGACGATTAGAGAGAGGTAAGTCGAGATGAAAAAAAAAACTACGCGAACTTTGATTCCTCAATGAGTATACAAGTCAATTATTTTATTTTTCATCCTCCAAATTTACATACCTTGCCGTCGTCGGGAAGAGCGAGAGCAGTGGAGAGAAGTGAATAACCGGTAAAAACTCCGACTTCGATAGTCTTCTTCGCATTCATAATTTTCAAAAGCATAGAAATAAACAGTCCCTCATCAGCCGGCACATTCATAAGACTCCTGATTAACCATCAATTGATTATTACAATTATTTTATTATGCAAAAACTATAAATGTTTGGTTTATATATTACCAAAATTTATATTTATCGACGGTAGCATTCCTGATCTCTTTGAGTTGTTCGTGCTCTCTAGGATAGGCACTTGTTTCCAGAATATACTGAAAAAAATTAATATGAAATATATTACTTGATAAAGAAAAAAAAATGAAATAAGCTAATTTTTCAATATTATGCAAAATTAATTTAAGTAGGGAGTAGAAAGAAAACCTTAGCTAGGACTTCGCTCTGAAGAATGGAGCCATAGAACTTATCCTTCATTTTCAAATTAAGCTAATAAAGATGAATGATAAGTTTGGTATGAATGAAGGGATGATGTATTTATTTGAAAGAATGAGGCTATTTATAAAGATTAGAGACTCTATTTGGAAGAAATGTCTACAGCAACTACTCTCATATATCCACTATTTTATTTAGGGATATTGGTTCCTAAAATCATAAACTTTATCTCAAATTTAGTACTAATGTAGTATTTTTCATGAACTTTGAAAGTGGTCTATAATATCACAAACTTTGCACTTTGTTTGGTATTTCCCAAACTGACTCAAATAAAATATTTTCATCAAAATCTTATTTTATGTGGACAATCGTGATACATATTATGATATTTTAAACCACTTTTTAAGTTCATAACATGTAGGATAAAAAGCATGTTGAAAATTACATTGATTTAATTGTGTCAAGTATGATAAAAAAAAACTTCGTAAGTTAGTCAAATACTAAATTTTGGACAAAGTTTATGGTTTTATGGACCAATATTCATAGTTTACTTTTAAATTTTTTTATATTTGATTTTGGGTGGGTTGTTAAGAGCATCCCCATTGCCACTCTCCGGGGTAGACGGCGTCCGTGCCAGCGGCGCGACACAGCCCCGTCCGCCGCTGTGCTCGGGCCAACGGCACGGCGCTGCTCGATAATAAGAGCATGTTCGTACCGCTGAGCATGTCGACGTGACAGCGTGCGATTGGCCAACGACAATGCCGTTGTAATTTCCTTTTTTTAAAAAATCGAAAATAATACCAAAAATTAAAATTTTAAAAAAAATCGGATTCCCAAAAAATATAGTCGTTTATTACCTTTTTTGATTTTTTTTTTGATTTTTTTTTAAAAAAATTTAATCCCAAAATCATCTATAAATACACACATTCATCATCCATTTTCTCATACAACACATTCATCATCCTTCTTCCTCTCTTACTCAAACCCTCTCTAAAAATTCATAAATGGATTTCACCGATATCATGGCTGAAGCGGAGCGCGAAGAATAAAAATACTATGAACAATATCGTGCCGCCTATGAAGCCTATGTCGACGTCGCCACCCCTGCCCCTCCTCCTCAACCAACTAGATCAAAACGCCGCTACATTCCTCGTGACCAGGAGGGAGCCCATGAAAGGCTCGTTGCCGACTATTTTTTCGACACACCGCGGTTTCCGGACGATTACTTCTGGCACCATTTTCGCATGTCAAAACGGTTGTTTATGCATATTGTCAACACATTGTCCACCCGTGTTGAATACTTTCAATCACGTAGAGACGCAACCGGTCGGCAAAGTCTCTCGGCGTTGCAGAAGTGTACTTGTGTCCTCCAACAACTTGCTACTGGTCAAACGGCTGACCTCTTCGACGAGTATTTGCATGTGGGTAAGTCAACTGGAATCCTATGCCTCAAAAATTTTTGCGACGACATTCGTTCTGCTTTCGGTGAGGAATTCCTTCGGGTACCCACCACCGAAGATTGTCAACGGTTGCTTCATCTTAACGAAACAGTCCACGGTTTTCCCGGTATGCTTGGCAGCATGGACTGCATGCATTGGAAGTGAAAGAATTGCCCGAATGCTTGGAGGGGGCAACAGTTAGCGGCCACAAAGGCGGCGGCCCAACGCTTATCCTTGAAGCGGTCACCAACTACCGCCTATGGATTTGGCATGCATATTTCGGTGTTGCCGGATCCAACAACGACTTGAACATGCTCTATTCTTCACCACTCTTCAATGATGTTTTGAGTGGTGTGGCACCGGTGGTCGACTTCATCGTCAACGGAAATCCATACCATATTGGTTACTATCTCGCCGATGGTATCTACCCAAGGTGATCAACTTTCGTGAAGACGCTCAGCAATCCGCAAGACCCGAGGCAGGTTCTTTTTGCGAAGCGTCAAGAGTCTGACAGGAAAGACGTCGAAAGAGCTTTTGGGGTCCTTCAAGGCCGATTCAACATTGTGAATGCCCCGTCTCGGCTGTGGTACTCTAAGAATATTGCCGACATCATGTAACCATGTATTATCTTATACAACATGATTATAGCTGACGAAGGACCGAGGGCGGCTAACTTTTACGACGAGGATGAAGCCGGAAGCTCAACGGCAAGGTCTCCCCCACGCTGAGGTGTGCATACGACGGTGCGAGAGAGGATCGAAACAAGACACACAATGCGCGATACCAAAGCCCACATTGAGCTACAAGAAGACCTAATCAAACACATTTGGGCGAAATTCGGCAATGAGTAGTGGGTTTTTTAATTTTATGAATTTAATTATATATTTTTTAATTTTTAGGACTTTAATTATGTAATTTTTAATTTTTAGGATTTGAATTATGTAATTTTAATTTTTAGTAATTTGTAATAGTATTCCGGGCATTTTTAATGCATTCTAATATTGTGGAAATGTTTTTATTTAAACTTAATAATATAATGGTGGGACCCTTAAACATGTCCTTGCGGAAGAACATGGATGTGGGTGTTGTGCTCTTGAGGAAGAGTATAGAGTAAAAAATGAATAAAAATGAATCTGGGCCCACTTTCATGCTATTGCTTAAGAGCATGGATGGGGATGTTCGTCACGTAGATTCTCCCGGCCAACAACCACCATCTCATTATTAAGTTTCACATATTTAATTATTTGCAAGAATTTGATAACATTAATTGGTTGGTTACACATGAATGAGACAACTCGATGGCAGTCCCCTAAATTATTAATTACTATGAACACAAATGTAGGCTATAATACGAATCTCTTCATCCTCCAATTAATGTAAATATTTATACAATTAGTGACAGGTCATGAAACAAATCTTGAGTTTGGTGAGGATCTATTAAGAAATAGAACTGGGATTCGAAGTTTGGTAAAATCCATTAAGAAAAATGAGAAATCATGATTGAGTTTGGTGAAGGGCAATAAAAATTAAGAATAAACTTCAAAATGAGAACCCATAGAAATCGAGCAACATGAAGGTGTGTTGTTATGATATTCATATTTTAATTTTAATACTACTATTATTATTAAAAATTATGAGTGGGCAAGTCAAACACTCAATGTAGGAATCACAATTAACCCAATTTTGTATATATATAAATCCTTATATACCGTGGTTGGTAAATAATGCTGTTTATTTATTTTTTAATAAGAAAATAATTTATTATAAAGAGAAAGTACACTAATTTTGATTTATAAACTAAATATAAAAAATAAACTATTTTTTTTATAATAGAGGCATCAATTAACTGCTAAAAACGATGTAATTGATCAAGTGCTCGAAATATTTAATGTTAACCACCGTTTATAGTACTAGGTCTATCTAATATAATACAAATAGTCAGTGATTAAGGTATGCCACTATCAATGTAACGATTAATTTACATGGACAGAGAGTAAATGATCAAATTCTGATTAATTTTGTAAGGTTAAAAATCAATGGTTAATATAAGAGGGAGGATGTTATTTATCTTCTAAAGAGCATTCAAACGAATACTAAAGCATCCTATACGTTACTATATGGAACAATTGATTAGCACAGTCAAGGTTAAAATGAATGTGTAATAGCCTTCTCTGATTTCGATTGGATAGATCTAGCACGAAGGCAGAATATAGGAGTCTTGCTTGTGCTACTTCAGAATCACATGGCTTCCATCAAGTCCCGCCCTACATGCTAGGACAAAGCACATTGTACTCTGTCCGCGATAAAGTCCTGGCCAAGGATATTGAGCTACAATGCGGCTTCGTCCCACTGCGTAGCTTCGCCTTTTCACAACAATTAATATATGTCCATTTTACTCTTAGATGCATGCTCAATTTTTTTCCTTAATATTTTTGTTTCCATTTTTTCACGGTTTCACCTGTAGTGCTTCTTCTAACAAATTTTATAAAGTACCTTGAAGGCTATACCTTTTGTTTCCATTGGCCTATAAAAAAGCATTAGCTTTGAGAAAGAAAAAAAACAATACAAACTACATCTCCATTTTTGTCCTAAATTTTCTTGCATTCATCATTTAGTGCACAATTAAGAAGTCTGGCTATTTTCTCAATTCTCGAAACTTCATCAGTGTGTAGTGAGTCAGAGGTGTTTTTATACGTTTGTAAGAAGTCATTTTATATTTGAGAACAATTCCCAAGCTGCGAGCACTAGCTTTTCTCGGCTTGAATTGGTTTTCATTCTTCTTCCTGTTTTGTTCATTTCCTCGGTTGTACTCCCTTCATTCACCATTAGGATTCCCATTTTTTTTCAACACGAGTTTTAAGAAATGTTAAGAGAAATGAATGGAAGAAAGTTAGCTGAATATGGGTCCCACTTGTATATACTATTAGTTTTAAATAATACTCCCTCCGTCCCATAGTAGATGGCATAGTTGAAGAATGACACAGAATTTTAGAAGATATTGTTTTGTGTTAGATGGAGAGAGAAATAGTATATTTATATTAACGTGAGAGAGAACTTTTTCTAAAAAAAGAAATGTGACATCTTTTGTGAGACAAACTAAAAATACAAGTGTAACATCTATTATGAGACGGATGAAGTACTCCGTATTAGTGAAATAAGTTAGTAGAATGTGAAGTCTCTTACCATTTATAGTAATAACTAACCAAGACTTCTATTCGCGGACGGATCAAAATTGAAAAATAGTACTCCTTTTAGCGGACATAGGAGCAATAGTTAGAAATCAATTTGTCACGTTTGAGATTTTTTTCCACATTTCAAAACATCACAAAGACTAGGTTAGGGATTGAAAAAGTTGTTGGGATTCTTTTTATTACAAGAAATAAAAGGCGGGCGTAATACAACCCAAAGAAGGAATACAAAAGAACGAACTGAACCAAAATTAAAATGGAAAAAATCGAAACAGTAAGACCGTAAAAGTGTTTAGCCGAGTCGAGGAGGCCTCTTCCCGCAAGACGAGAAACGCCCCGGTAGTGCTCTCGGTTTGGCGTGTCGTCCCCAAAGATAAAACGGCTACGTCTCTGGTGAAGCAGCACCGCAATCAACAGAGCTCCGGCGAACTGGATAGAGGAGAGGGCAGGGCTTTCGACAGGAAAAAATAATGCATGAGAGGGAGAGAGCTTATGATGCTATATGCTTTGTGAATATTGTGTAGAGATGCATGGAATGACTAGCCTATTTATAGGCTCAGTCCACTGTTGGGGTCAACAGCCATGATGGTTGTCATCATTGCGAGATTGTAACTGCCGAAAGTTACAGGCGTTACAAATCGTTACGAGAGTTGCTCCTTGACGCATCGGGACACGCGCGCGTCTAGGTTCGTATTGACGTGGACTTCATCACGTGTCAGCCACGTAGGCTCTTACCGCGTCATATTGACGATGTGTCATCCCACTTAGCTTGCTGGCGTGGAAACGTTGGTGGTCAAAAAAGAAAAAGAACTACACCAACCAGCCTTTGGGTCGAGCCCAAGCACCGAGCCCCACGACCAGGCCCAAAGAACAGTCCAAGTCAACTCCAACTCCAAGTCCACAGGCGCGCGGCTCGCCGCATGCGGGCGGCGGCGCGCGCGTGTGGGCTCTACAGCCCATCTTAGTCCACTAGAAGTATTACATGTAATAATCCCACTTATTAAATACTTGTTTAATAAGCTTTTAACTTTCAATGTGGGATACTTAATTAATCTCATGGCTACTCTCATAACTCATTTAATTAACTAGTAATTATTTTGCAACTTTAATCCATTATTTCTCACTCACCGGGAATCGGATTTGAGAAAATGAATATACAACGGTCATCTACTGAGAGCGTAAATCGACGCTATATTATTTAATTTCACAAAATTAAATGTCTCATTGGAAGTATTCTTGGTCAAAGTCCTTTGACCGCAACTATTACAACAAAAGTAAAGTACACAACACAATAGCTGGAAAATCAAACCAGAATTCAATTTTCATAAAAAAAATGAAACCTTAGTACAGAGTACATAATAAAACGATAGTGACACATGATTTATTTATTTATTAAAAAGGGAAGGGAAGGGAAGGGAAGGGAAGGGAAGGGAAGGGAATTAGGGAAATGATCAGGTGAGACGCTTGCACAAAGTGAGGCCATCTCCGATTGAAAGGTGGGCCAATTCAATGCGGGAATCAACGGCTAGAAATGAGTTGAGAGTCATGATATGCCCTCTGGCGCTCCTCATGTACACAGGACCACAGGGTGTTGTCGTAGGCTATAATTCCTCCCACCTTAACCAGCTTCAGTAATTGCTCGTGCTAGTTGATGATGTAGTTCGGTTTGTCCGCATCAACAAAAGCAAAATCAAATGTCCCTTCCCAACCCTATTAATTCATTAATTACTTCATTATCAATAAAATATACCTGAGTCATTTCTATATATGCTATATTTTTCTCTATTTTATTCGTTTTCTATTTAATTCTCTTTACTTTTTTTATCAATCTACTTAACATATCAAACATCCATTTCTTAAACTCTGTACAAAAAATTTCCGCCTCAATTATGAGGGAACAGAGAAAGTACAATTTCTGTATTTAAAAAGAAATGTTATGCTGCTTATTTTATCTGAACATTTAATACACCTTAGTTTTTACTTAAATTTGAATATCTTCAAAATTATTCTTTAGGTTATTAATTGTGCAAAATGAATAATTGGACTTTAATTTAAAAGATTTGGTAAATTAAAAATAATATTTACGTACTAAAATAAAATAAATAATGTTGATATAAATTTAACTAGTAAGAGAAATAAAATATGTAGCATAGAAGTACTTAATTTCATATTATAAAATTCACAATTATATATTAATATTATGTTTGTAAGAAATAATTAATTACCTAGGAGAGGAGGTCCTTCAAGACACTGATGAACTCAATTTTGTGAGTCATGTTTGCCTTTTCAATAAATGGCAATCCAGTTTCGTAGGCTTCCCTATCCGGGTCGATCGCGATTATCTGTACAACGAAGATTATACAAGTAAGTCGAGATTAAAAAAAAAAAAAAACTCTACGTAGGCTGTTATTCAGTGATAACATTTAAATCTACGTACCTGGCCGTGGTCTGCAAGAGCGAGAGCTGTCGCGAGAAGTGAGTAACCACTAAAAACTCCCTTCGCATTCATAATTTTCAGAAGCATAGAAATAAACTGGCCTTCATCAGCTGGCACATTCATAACACTCCTCATCAAATATACAAAGTCAATTATTATTACCAACTATAGTCTACTTCTGATTTTACCACTATTTTTAAATGTGGTGAAAACAATCAAGTATGTGACTTGTCCATTGAAAATTTCAAATATGGATATTGGTCCCTAAAACCATAAACTTTGCCTAAAATTTGGTATTTCCCATAAATTTTAAAATTGGTTTATAATATCACAAACTTTGCACTTCGTTTGGTATTTCCCAAACTGACTCAAATAAGATATTTTCTCTCAAAATTTTATTTTACGTGGGGAATCTACATCAAAAACACGTGGATCGAAGTGGCTAAGACCGTGAAGACTAGGTCGATGCCAAGGTTCATCAATGACGGCTCCTTGCAACCTAATAATCTACGCAACACCGCCACAATCATCGCAAGTAGTGCATTTCCGGTCGCAGTTAGGAGAAGTGGAGTTGATATAAGGCCATCCGAAATCCTTCAATGCCTCGGACTTCTCTGCTTGAATTCCGAACATTGCTCGACAATAATGTGGTGATGATATATGAGGATGATGAAACTAGTGCCAAACCAAATCCTAACTCCATCACTTATAATATGATATAGTACTATATGTTATGTTTATGTAATAGTGTTTTAGCTCCAATATCAGTTCTTATGTTTGAAATATTATTAATTTAACTTCAAGAGGACTTAATGTTGGCATGCCTAGTTTTGTGTATTTTGGGCCAAATTTTAAAACAAAACCCACTACTCAAATTTCCTTCACTAAATAATGAGTAGTTTGACATAACTCATAAATTCCACATTATGTAATTTCCAGCTACACTTTTTTCCTGTCAAAGAAAAACTAATTTATTTGGTAGCTGTTAGAATTAGAGGTCATTATTGTTAAGAATTAAATTCACCAGCTGTGATTGACAACTTACAGAATAAGAATTGAAAAAATTATTTTTAAAAAGGAAACTAATAATAATTCCTCATTTACTTTCGGATTCAAAATTTACTAGAACAAAATAAAACAAAAAAGGGCATTCGGAAAAATCATAATACTAATCACGTACACTGAACATGTATATGATGAGTAGTTCATAATACAAATTAGCTGAACACTTAATCCATTAACCAATTTTCAATGAAAACAAATTCCTGTGAAAGTGCGGGACCTACTATAATCTCCTACTTATTACACTATCAAATTATTACATGAACAAGTCTTTTAGATAGCACACCAATCAATTTAACACTCCCAATTTATGTTAAAGAGATAATAGAAAATAGAATTAACACTATATTAATGGCCAAAAACATAGTGTACAATCATCAAGCACATTGATGGTGTCATATAACATGGATTCAATGGTGTAGAAAAACTCAAGCAAGCATAGTTTACAACTTGGAGCAACATTTAAAGTTTAGCCCGAAAACATTGTGGAAATCACAATAAATACCATAGGAATCATGCTCTCGTGGAAAGAAAGGAAACTTGGGAGCGGATCGTCAGAATGTTGACCGTAATTCCTTCCTTTTCTTCCTCCTCTCTTTCTCTCTCTTTTTCCGCGTTTGAATTGCTTCCCAATCTTCAGTTTATTCCCTCTTTTAAAATTCACAACAGTCGGTAACTGCCAACAACGTTATTGTCAGAGACTCGCCTACACTATTCTGGAATTTCCCGTCGGTTTTGTTGGAATGAGGAAATTAATTAATTGGAGAACAAGAAGGCAATGGATGAAATTATGGCAAGAATATTGAAGGAAATCAATTAAAGATTATGGAAAATCAAATAAAAGGATATTAGTATAATTAAAATATATTTTCCATGTATAGCTAGAATTAGAGCCTATAAAAGGTTGTCTAACCATTGAGAGAATTAATTCAAGCATAATCACAATGTAGTGTTTACAATTTTTCCGTATTTTACTTTCTTCAATAGTCTTTTATTTTCCGCATTATATTTTCTAACATGGTATTAGAGCAGCTAACGATCCTCCGTTAGCTTGTTCTAAACCAAAAAAAAACAGAGTTGTGTTCGTTTATGTTGGATCTGTCTCTTGTTGGTTGAGAAAAATCAAAATTAATAACTAGTCGAGATCTTGAATATCAACTTGTTTTTTGGGCGGCTAAAAAAATGGTCAAATTTATCTCAAGTCTCCCGGATACAGCCTCTTGCCGGCTTCTAATTTGGAATCTGTCACAGGGGGAGGGGGAGAGGCTGTCACCGAAGAGGGGGGGTTGTGGAGGCGGGTGCCGACAAGAGAAGCTCCGAGAAAGCAATCTTGGAGTCATGGTGGCCAAGCTGAAACTAAGGGCTGGCCGAAGTTTACACACAACTATGAACCGGAGGAGGAGCCGCCACGGACGGAGAAGAAGGCTGCAGAGGAGCAGTCATGAAGAGATCGAGTCTCCACCCCAAAAGAGAAGAAAATATAGAAGTAGTTATCCGGCAGAGGGGGAAAGGAAGTACCCTACCGGAAGAGAGATAACGAACGGTCATTGACAAAGCCTCTGAAGAAGAAGGCCAGAGAGACCGTTGAGAAAGCCACCAAAGCCGAGGTTGAGAAATATGCTGTCGGTGAATTGTCCGACCAAGGAAGAGAGGAAGTATCTTACCGAACAACTCATCACCAAATTGAGTTGAGTCGAGAAAGGATACTAGTGTTGCCGTCGGGAAAAGAAGCAGATCGGACAGATCCAAAAAATGGACTCCTTCATCTGACAGAGAGAACAGGCAGCCTATGAGAGGTGGCGCCTGGAAGATTGCCTAGAAGAAAGAGTAATGGTCAGTATACTGTGGAGAAATTGAGGAACTCTCAGGCAAGAGGGGGAGAAGAATTACACCTCCCGGGCAATTCTAACATTGACGGGAAAGGCAGTAGCATTACAGTGAACACCGAGAAGAAGGTAGAGGACGGTAGATGCAGCAACAACACGCCGACATTGGATAAATGAGAAAAAGAAATGTCGAGAAGATGGCCAGCCCCACCGAGGGAGGAGAAGCTACTGTCGAAGAGGGGGCAGCAGGGGAGAGTCTGCGAACTCACGTTATAATGGATAAAGCGTTTGGCCGAGGGGGAGATATCATCCACTTGCCAAACAATTCAATCTCTGAATCAAGGACAGAATTTACAAGGACGAAGGCGGAGCAGCCAACGTCTGCGCGGTAAGGGGGAGAGAAATAGCGTGGCCACACAACCGCTTTGAAGAGCTGGTAGGAATGGGATGTCGTCGGGAGAACGTCAAGAACCCGCGGCCAAAAGACGATGTTGAAGGGGGCTCGTCGGAGGTGGCATGTTTGGAGTGTATGTCACCGAGAAAAGACCCACAAGGAGAAAAGGAGACTGATGGTTACATCTTCATTGTTATGGTTTCCAGAATTAGGAAGCAAATTTGAAGAGCTGGTATCCTTAGGCTCAAGGAAGAAAAGAAAATGGGCTAAGAATGGCCACACAAAGTTAAGATTTGGGCTGCAAATTAAATTCAGTCCAAAGACAAGAATTAGCTGCTCGACAAGAGTCAAAACTGTCAGAATGAGCTACTCAACAAGAGTCAAAACTGTCTGAATTAGTTCCTCGACACAAGTAATGTGACACCTCAACCCCTCTGACGTATACTCTTATAATAAATAAATCCCTTATCATAAAAGCAATCAATACACATGTATAATTTATAGAACACCCATATTATATAAGTTCAAACCAACACTTATCCGCTACATATTTCAAAATATCATGTAAAGTAGTGGAACCCTCTCACCACTCTATATACTATACATTTATCTACATGCAAAAAGATGAGACGGAGAAGGTTGCCAATATGCGTCAGCCGCCGAACCTAATAACACGTGGAGTTCATATGACCCATGTCAGTCAAAACTTTACTGCTATCTTATTCCTGAAAAATTTAGTGGTTTATATGAGCCACAACTCAGTATATATAAATTTCCACCTTTAATCTCACATGATACAAACGTCAAGCATATTCTTTTATCAATACATATAATCAGAAACAATATATAACATAATTTAAAAAAAACAGTTCATATTCATATGCATATGTCACTCTATTCAGTTTATTATTCTGTAACAGTCAAGCCTGGTATCTGCCCCGGGATTCCTCTATGACCCGAATGTCTCTCTGTAATTGGACTCATAGGTCACTCTGTATTTGACCCGAAGGCCTCTCTGTAATTGGACTCATAGGTCCCTCTAAAATTTCAGATCCAGTACAAGACTGTCACAGATCCTCTTTAATCCAATGATTTACATAATCAGTATCATAAACATATCCTTTGCACCAATAACATATCCATATCATATTCAACCATCTATATCAAATAACACATAATCATATTGGATCCCATCATATAATCAAATCATTCATTTTGTTTAACACCTAGCTAAGAAGCAAATAAAACATGTAAAATTAAAAGTGTGATTTATACATACCTGATTATGATAAAATCTAGTCGAACACCTCTCTTCACATTCTACAACCATGAACCCTTTTTGATAGACGGAGATGACAAAACTTGCCATATTTCTTCTATCCCCTTTTCCTTTATATTTTTTTTTCCTTCGATTTTTATTAGTAATTATTCCTACAAACTTTTGTATCTCATCTGTAATCCTCCCTCCCTCTTTTCGTCTAACTATATAAATATATAGGCAAGTTATCAAAGTCGGTTCCCTTTTTGCCAACCTTTTAAAATTATTTATAGATATATATATTTTCTATTATTTATACTTTGAGACTATTATAAATTCTTAAATATTTTGGAATTATCTGTAACAATGACACCTAACTATGCATGCAACACATGTAAGGATTTTAATTTAAACACGTATACTACATAAACATGTCATAATTCCCTATTGTAGTAAAGCTAACGTGTATACATATACACGGGGTGTACAAATATACTATTTATATTTCCATACACCACTACATGTATCCATATATAATTATTTTAATTAAACTAATTAACTAATAGTCTATACATAATACTTCATATTTTTGTTTTGCTCACATATAATAAATAACGTGAATATTACATACAATTATATCAATTCACCATGATTGAATAAAACATCATCCATTATATCCGAAAAATATGTTTGTAATGCTAATAGTAATAATAATATGTTGTTATAAAATTATATTTTCATGTTAGGGATGTTACAAGTAAAAACTGTCAGTCAGAAAAAAATGATGGCTCCTGGATACGAGCTAAAACTATCTAAGATGACTCCCTGACACGAGTTAAAACTGTCAACCAAAAATTGAAGCTCCTTGACACGAGTTAAAACCGTCAACAAAAATTGAAGAGCTCCTTGATAAGAGCCTAAACTTTCAATGAAGAAAAATTGAAGAACTCCTTTAAACGAGTCTAAACTTTCAATAACTCTTTGATACGAGTATAAATTATCAATGATGAATTGAAGAAGCTCTATGATACGAGCATAAACTATCAATGGAAATTGAAGAACTCTTAAATACGAGTATAAACTATTTATCAAACTAAAGATCATGCAAGTTAAGTGTCGAAATACTCGATACTGAACTTGAGGAGGAGTGTTGGAATGAGGAAATTAATTGATTGGAGAACAAGAAGGCAATGGATTAAATTATGGCAGGAATATTGAAGGAAATCAATTAAAGATTATGAAAAATCAAATAAAAGTATATTAGTATAATTAGAATATATTTTCCATGTATAGTTGTCTAACCATTGAGAGAATTAATTCAAGCATAATCACAATGTAGTGTTTACAGTTTTCCCGTATATTACTTTCTGCAATAGTCTTTTATTTTCCGCATTATATTTTCTAACAGGTTTCAGCGACTAGCCGAAACGAGCCTGCACTCCAAAATCGACTACTGCCTTCTTCCTCCCAGCTCTATTTTTACACTTCATTCTACTTCCTACACGAGAAAAACACACTTTTGCAAGCATTAAATCATATTAACCATTCAAAATAGTGAAATAAAGATATAATATTTGGTTCATATCATTAATAGCCATTTAAATCATGATATTTTGTCAAATTCTGGTCTGTTCCATGAACTTTGTAGTTGGAATATTAAATCATGAAATTTTAGTTTTTCTCAATTGTCTCATCCGTGCACAAATCCACATATTTTGGTGATATTTAAAATGCTAATATTTCAATAAAATAAGAAATGAAATGAGAAATAAAAGTAAGCCTCACATTCTACTATTTTTTTTACCAAATTTTCTTACATTTCTTAAAATGTGTGTTAGACTCAACTAAGACTCCTAATGTGGTACAGCGGGTGTATTATATTATTACTCTCTCCGTCCGCCCGAAGATGACCTACTTTTCTTTTTGGATTGTCTAAACCAAGATGACATATTACTAAAAATAGAACACATTTATCTCTACTTTATTTTCTCTCTCTTAATTTATTTCTTCAATTAATACATATAACAAAACTGCATAAAATCTCGTACGACCTAAGGACGGGGTCATCTTCCTTAGACTGAAATAATTATTATTTAATTTTTGCCTTTTACTAGTTAATCTTCTTCTTTTATTCACATCCATCATTACTGTTGTTTGAAATTTAAATTATCAAATTTTTCCCTTTTTAGCATTCAGCTTATAATTATTTAGTTCGTAGCATCATTAGTTTGTTAAGAGCTAAGTATATTCGAAAAAATTCAAAATATAACAAAAAAAATGAATTGGTTGGCCTCTCGCACTTGTTACTGGAACACCAAATGCGCAATGGTAGCCATGGTGGCGGCAGTTTCCTAGGTAATTAAGTATTGTACGTTGGAATAATTAAACGAACAATTACATAAAGTTTTCCATGATGATTATTCAAGAACAATGGAAAACGAGCATAAAATATAAAGCGGAAGCGTACTTTAATCCATCTAGAATAGAACAACTGAATTACTTTGCAGTGGGTATAGATCTTCCAAACAATCAAAGACATTCTTCCATAATCCTATCTTATATTTATATAAATAAGACCCTTTATTTTCTATTAAATCAACAAATAGAAAATCTCATATAATATCTACACTTATTTAACAAATAAATATACTTTAGCTCAAACTTTAATCTCTATTAGATCACTTTAATTGATTAAACTATGAATATTATCTCCGTTGTAAACTCCTCTTTTCTTACTTGAATGCGAAATCGAAATCTGTGGTAATTGTTTGAAATAACATGTATCCTTTCTTGCTTTTATACTCCACAAAAGTTTGAAATTGTTAAAGAAAAGACACAACTTATATGAACAAGAAGCCTTGTGCAATAGTGCGTGTGAATTGACAATAGTGGTAGAGTGGTTAATATCCAAAGTTAAATGTTTAAGGTTCAGTTTACCATAATACAACCCTTAAGACTTTTTATACCCTTTTTTTACTTCTTAGATTTTTAAGGTTATTTTAGTCAATATACAATTCTATCTCTTTACTTAACTCAAATATTTGTGTCTCTTCCCATTAATCTCTTTCTTAGCTCGTGTGTCTCTCTTGCAAACATGCAAGCACAAACACAAAGTATTTTTGTCCACTTAGGCAGAGGCATGAAGATATACTAGTAACTAGTATCTGCATGAGCCATCCCCCATTAAACAAAAAAAATCATAATAATTTCTCAATTCGAGAAACTTCATAACGTAGGTCTTATTTCACTTACATTTCAGAATTTGCTATTAAATTCATTGACCTTACATAATATTGGATTGAAGCAAATTTTCTATTTAAGGGTTTTTTTCTCTTTTTTCCCTCACAAAATTTCTAAGTAAACCAAACTACACTACTCATTTGTGAAATCGATTTAAAGTAAGCCATAGGCGTGTATTTTAGTGAGAATGAAGTGCGTATTTTTGGTACAATACAATATTTTTCTTTAATTTTTGAATTTATTAAATTAAACCATGGGTCGAGCGTGTATTTTTGTGCTCCTATTGACTTACTTTAAGTAGATTTTTAAATGAGTAGTCTCAAAATTAACTTCGATTGGTACATCTGGAACGACTCTGCCTCCGGTGAGAAGAAGAATCATCAATCAATTTAAAATTTAGGTGAGAGTCATTTTTCCATTTTACAAAAATAATGTACAGTATTATTTTCCACGTATTTATATTTTAGCTGAATCTCAACATGATCATATTAAAATGTCAACATATATTTGTGTTGCCATTTTAATAAACTGTGTTGACATTTAAATATCAATATCAACATAATGTATTAAAATATCAACTTAAGTTTATGTTGACATTTCGGTATCATCGTGTTGACATTTTTAATATATTACATTGATGAGTTAGCAAGTTAGCAATTTAAAAAAAGTATGCAACTGATCATACCACTGTGGTCATATTTATTAAAAATATGGAAATGTACATTATATAATAAAATTTTCTTATCTCAAATTTGTGACACAAATTATTATGAACTCATCATTTGTATATCACAACTTTATTTTAATAAAATACACTACTTTAATCAAATGTATTATTTATATTTATTATTAAATTAGTACATTATAATTTTAGACATCATATAATTTTATTATTTCATATTTGAAGAGAATAAAGTGGACCGTACATAGCACGGGTGTGATACTAGTTAACTTATAAAACACATGTTTTTTTACAAAAATACATTAATAAAATCAATCCTCGAATTTCCCCAAATTTCACACCCAGATTTATTAAGCAAAAGAAAAGATAGCGATATTTGAATGAATCAATGAAGGCGGCGGCAAAGGGAGAGGCCATCACCAATGGAAAGATGAGCTAGTTCGATGCGAGAATCTTTAGCCAAAAAGGTGTTGAGATTCCTAAGAAAGATCCGATTCTCCCCAATCTTATCCTTCCATTCCTGGGTTAGATCCTCATCAGCCAATGCCACGGTGCCGGCCCACAGGGTGTTGTCGTAGCCGATCACTCCTCCCACCTTCACTACTTTCAGCAGTAGTTCGTGATAATTAATGTAGTTTTCTTTGTCAGCATCCACAAATGCGAAATCAAATGTCCCTTCTTCTCCCTGTAATTAATTTATTTCACATTAATTATGCTACAATCAACTGGAAGTAGTACTATTTAATCATAGAGTGATGCTAAATGGCCATAATGTGGCCGGCCATAAAAAGTTATTTTAGTCCATTTACATGTATAAAAAAATTAGAATTATCGATATAAACTTATAAGTGTGTGAATGGACTTGTGAGTTGATACTTATTTTTGAATTCCATTACGTAAAACACATTAATATCACGAATTACTGTATACGTTGAGCAATAATCAAGAAATGACAGTAGTAATAAGTTGAGCAAAAACTACGAAAGAACAACACTAGCATGTTGAGTAACATATAATGAAGATGATATAAAAGTAAAATCAAATAGTATTAAACCAAAAATTTGAAAAAAAATCATTTTTTTTGTTATTTACTTAATTTATGGCTGGCCATAATGTGGCCACATAGCTTTATTCTTAATCATATTATGTTTGATATAAAATATTTATTTATTTAATATGTCAAACATAATTTTTTACTCATGTAATGTTTTTGAATTTTCTACTGAATATTATACTAGTATAAGTTTAAAATAGTGATAACTAAGGTTAAGTTATTTATAAAAAAATTTCTTTTAATTTTAACCCATATATACAATTGTATGATGGTTTATAAAATAACATGAAATATTGTGTTAATACTTATTTATTGAAAAAATATACGTATTCAAATATATCTTACTATTACAATTATTTATGAGGAAATTGAACTTGAATAATTTAGGGAAACATAATTAAATTTAGATAATAGTAGTAGTACTGTACTTGAATACACGATCACTAGTAGTGAACGACTTCTTTAGATTGCTATATTTTGTGGGTGGTCTTAAGAAAATGATTAAATTGGAATAATATAATTAGGTAGTGAGTGTTGGGAGCATTAGTAGCAGTGGCGGATCCCGGGGGGCAGGAGGGGGCGGTCGCCCCTACCCGACCGTCCGGAGAGCCTAAATTTTTCATTGAATCAAGCCGAAAATAGCATATCCGCCCCCTCCGTAGATTGTAGAAATATTTTTGTTTTCAATAAATGTTATATAAAATGTAGTAGTCCAATGGTTTGGTTGTTGGATTTTTAACCTAAATGTCTAGGGTTCAATCCTCAACAAAAAAAATATTTATTTTCATTTTTCATTTTTTATTTTATCAATTCATATTTCTTCTTATTATCAAAATAATACCTTTAAATACTAATAAGTTGCATATATTACGTTATTATATTTATTCTTTAGTTAAAATCATTTTTAATCTTGTGTTAAAGTTTTTTTTATCCTAAAGTACTTATAATTTGATCAATGCATCTTAATTATTCTCTATGTAACAAAAAAAATATTTTAAATATTTTTGAAATATAAATATTTAGTGCTCTACTGATATCACTTTTGTATATAATATTTACAGTGATTTTAAATGTACATATATTTATAATAATTTTATATTTTAAAATGAGTAATACATATGCAAGCTAAAGCATGTTTGTATTTATATAATTTTTTTAAAAATGAATAATACATATTTGCAAGCTGAAGCATGTTTATATTTTATTAATGAAGCTAGTGCTACTTAAATATTAATATAATATTTATTTATTTTATTATTAAAAATAATATTAAATTAAATATTTAATATTTAAATATAAGTTCCGCCCCCGCCATTTTCGGGTCCTGGATCCGCCTAGTATAATCCAACTATGACATTAATTAAATTAAATTAAAGATGTAGATTAAAAGAGAAAATGGACTCACACTGTGAAGTAGTAATTGGTTAATAGCCGTGACTGCGTCAGAATGAATGAATTGGATCTTGTGAGTCACGCCAGCTTTCTCAATAAATGGCAACCCAACCTCGTATGCTTCTCTATCCGGATCTATCGCAATTATCTTAACACAATATTTTAAAATTTGGATTAATAACCAAACCATCCAAGCTATTAAAATTTACGGTTGTAACAAAACACAAAATTCAATAATCAAATTTTCACATTTTCAACTTTGATTCATGTCATTAAAGTCATTTTTTTAAAAAAAAGGTAACTTGCCAAAAAAACCTATAAATTTTAATCAAATTCTAGTTTGTTATGTAAATTTAAAAATCAACCATAATAGCTTATGTAGTTTTGAATTTGTTCTCTATTAACTCAGTGGTGAATAATTTGTTCTCTATATTGTTTATATATTTTAACCAAATGGTGTTGATTTCTTTATAAACAGATAAAATTGTTTAATTCATCGGTGGTGACGTCCATGTATGATTTTTTGTTGTCATATCAGATACTACAATTTTACCAAAAAAAACCACGAATCAAAACTTCGTTATTATTTTGGTTGGTTTGCAAAGTTGCGGGACGAACCATAATTCGACCAAAGTTCAAGATTTTTTTGACAATTTACTTTAAAACAATTATGCATGGACCAGACCAGGCAACTCGCTAGTTCATGACTGAATTGATTGAAACGACTAGTCTGATCTGGTCCAATTTTTGAAACACGACCTAAACAAATTAATTCACCCAATATAGTATTATGTTTTATTACTATAAATAGTCGAATAAGTATTTGTGTAATTACTTACTTTGGCTTCATCAGGGAGGGCAAGAGCAGTAGCTAAAAGGGAATAACCAGTAAAAACTCCAACTTCAATTGTTTTCTTTGCATTCATAACTTTCAACAACATTGAAAGAAACTGCCCTTCATCTGCTGGCACATTCATCACACTCCTGAAAATAAAAAAATTAAAAAAATGGATGAAAGTTTCAAAAACTTAACAAAACCATATGACCATGATCATGTTAGTATTTCTTAATTACATACATATACAAATGTCATTAGGATTTTTTGGAATAAAAAACATAAATTTTAAAGGTCGTGTCACAGTGGACTCGAACCCAAGACTTAAAAAGTAAACATTACATACAGGTGACTGTATTTATCAACGGTAGCCTGCCGAAGCTCCTTGAGTTGTTGGTGCTCTCTTGGATAGGCACTTGTTTCTAGTAGGTACTGAAATTATATGTCAAAATCAGTAAAAGTAAGTCAAAATATATAATTAAGAATTTTAAATTATACAAAGTGAAAGAAATAAACCTTAGTGAGGGCCTCGCTTTGAAGAATGGTGCATGAGAATTTCTCTTTCATCTTGGAAGAAAAAGGAGATTAATGGGAAAGGGATCAAGATTTATTTTTGTGGATCTCTATTAGCTTCAACTTAAACTAATTTATAGAGTTCTTGAATCCATTAATATAATATTTTTTGTATTTAATATTGTGGGGGTAGGTTGGTAAGGTATGTTAAGTGTTGGTTTGGTGGTTGTTCTCTTTTTCTATTACACAACCATAGCACGGCAAAATTGAAGGGTCCTACTCCTGTTATATTTAATACTCCCTCCGTCCCTAAAGAATATGCACTTTGAGTTCGACACGAGTTTTAATCTAAAATTGGTAAAGTAAGAGAGATGAAGAGAGAAAAATTAATTAAAGTATTGTTAGTGGAAAATGAGTCCAACCTCATTAGAGAGAAAAATGTTTCTAAAATTAGAAAGTGTATATTCTTGTGGGACGGATTAAAAAGGAAAGAGTGCATATTCTTGTGAGACAGAGGGAGTATATATTTTTTATCATAATATATATTGAGTGACGTCGTTGTGTATTGGATTAGGAAAAACAGTTAAAATCCTAGTGATCATTACAATTTACAAGATTCGCAAGGAAAAGTCAAGATTTATTGTGTGTTTGATTTACTTATGAGATCGGTAGATTCTCCACCTATCAATTAATGAAATATTCGTTCCTTATTATAGTGACTCATTTAATCTTAATATATAGTATGATTATTTGCTTGAAAATTTATGAAGTACTGATGAATTCTGATTTTACATAGTACTCCATTAATTTTAAAAAGTGTGTGTTGAATTTGTTGAACTATTTATTGGTCTGATCTAATTAGTTGAAGAATATTAGTGTTAACATGGCTTGGTGATTTCGGCTAAACGTCACGCAACTTTGATAAGCTCATACCAAATCATGTCAATAATAATTCTTATTGAAAATTTTCATTTGTAGCAAATACATTGAGTAACACACAATTGTTAAAATGGTATGCAATATAGAATTTACCGAAAGTTCAGAAATTTCAAGCAAATAACCATAATTTATATGTCCGTGGTTATGTGTCAAATTACAAAATCATTTATCTTTCGCGGAGAAAGATAAAATTAAATCTACATTGATTATATTTATAAGAGTTTTTTGCAAAAATTATGCCATTTGTTCTATGTATTTTGCCCCCTTATGTTTGAGGACCTGGCTATGATGTCACTATATTATAAACAGTGACCAGTTCATTATAGACATAATTTATGACGAAAATTAATGTATTTTTTTGTGATTTACATAATTTAAGGTTAATTGCATATAAAATCTTCAAATTTTAAATGAAAATTTATGTATAGTAGGTAAATTGAATAGATTACTTCAATCATTTGACAAAAAATCCATGACTTCGATCTTGGAAAGGAAATGTTAATACTATCCTTTTCATTAAAAATGGGTTTAATTTTGACGGTTGGATCACGAGATTTGATAATCAAGATGAAATTTATATGCACTTGTAATCAACGATATTTTATACAATTTTCATTACAAGAATGGGTTGGTTATAGACTGATTTTTGTAATGAACAGTGGTTTATAATTATGAAATAAAAATAATTATTAAATAAATATGTCCCTATACATACACATATAATAGAGATCAAATGCAATAGGGAAATATTGTTCATATTTTATATAATGACTACTCAGTGTGCACAATAATATTTTAGGAATTATAAAAATGAGTGTGCGAATGGGCCAAGCAACATGGGTTAAAATTATAATCATGAAGTCGTTGGTTGATTATTAGTAATATAAACTCTTGCTCCTCCGTCTTATAGAAGTATTAATTCTTTTCTTTTTTTATCTATTCTACAAAGTATATACTTAATTTCTAATTTTAAAAATTCTTTTTTATATGGTAATTGAATTTATTTTTTTACTGATATTATTTTTTATTATATTTTTTTACTTTACTAATTGTATATTAAAATTTATATCAAACTAAAAATATACTATATTTTTATAGGACGAAAGAATTACGTATTTAATAGCAGTACAGCATGGATTATTTCCACACCACAATATTATATATACGTATGATTGAATATTTGTGAGTGTTGCAATTCATGACTTCATCTAAGATTGACCTTAACAATGGAAAAATACTTATATGTTTATTTAGACCAAATCACCATCAGTTAATGGTTGAAGCTTACAAAAGGGTGCGTACTTTGTAAAACTCTTGATTAATTATTATTAAAGAACGATGAATACCATAAACAAATAGGCCTATAGGAGAATTACTAGGAAAATTGGAGTTCAAGTTTTATTGAAAATGGAAATTTCTCCAAATTAACTTATGTGCATGATTATAACTAAAATTTCTCCAATTTACTTTGTAAATATAAGTAAAATTTCTCCAATAATCCAATTTACTTGTAATTGTAAATAAATGCCATTAGATGACTTTGTATCAGATTCTAAACTATTAGAACAACTAAATAACTCTCCTCACAACTAAGTGATAAGAATATTGAGAAAAATTATGAACTGTGTACAAGCGATATTGTGACTACTATAGTTCATGAACAGAAACATAATTAAGTGGAATAGAATTACAACGAAAAATAGTACTCCCTCCGTTTCTTCATAGTTGAGGCAAAACTTTTCGGCGCGGAGTTTAAGAAAGAGATGTTGAATGTGTTAAATAAATAGATAAAAAGTAAGAGAGGGAAAAAAATAGAGAGAATAAAGTAGAAAGTGAATAAAGTAGAGAGAATAAAGTAAGAATGCGTAAAGTAGGAAAAAGAAAAAAGTTACTATATAGGGAAATGACTAACTATGAGGAAACTCCCCAAAATGAAAAAATGACTCAACTATAGAGAAACGAAGGGAGTAGTAAAATAAATCTAACTTATTGTAAGTCGAGTCGAAAAAAAAGCAATTTTGCCGCAAGACAAATTATGCCCGACTAGTACTCTTGGATTTTACTGTCCTCAAGATAAAGTCACATCTGCACTTTGATAAGGATAACAATGCCCATAATAGACAACATACCTAATTGCAAAAGGCTTAAAAAATATACCTAATTGCAAAAGACTTTAAAAAATTTGTATTTCATGTTAACTGAAAGAGAAAAAATAATATATTTGTATTAATAGTATGAAAGATGACGTTTTCCTAAAAAAGAAATGTGACAATCTTTTATAGGACAAAGAAAATGTGACATCTATTATGAGACGGAGTACGAATTACAAGTCACACGAAAATCAACATCTTTACAATCTGCAGTTAAATCATCTCTTCTCCCTGCCCAAATTCAAGGCCTACTTTCTCAATATTAACATACAACACTGCATACCTTCGCTACACGAACACATCCTGCAACATAGAAACTCAGCAACTATACAACTCATTCGCCAGCAGGGTACGCAGCGCAAATGATTGACTGCGCATTTCCTGTTTAGCGTTTCCAGTGATGGCCGTGAAAACCCGTTACACCTTATTGCACTTCTGTGCCAAAAAGAATGAATATGAATGTACAAAGATATAAGAACATGCTTCTCAGTGTTATCTCCACCAGTCGGGTATTTTCAGCCTCCTACTCCGATGCACTGCAAGCTTAACCGTGGGAACTTTCGCCTTCACCTGTCTCCAAATCATATTGACCGCGTCTTCGTTCTTGGGAGGATACTGAAATTCAAAGTGGTGTGAAATATCTTTGAGTCGCAACCACATGTTTGTCCATTTCTCTGGTGAAACGCTCCTGAGCTCATTGACCAAGTAACCGGGTTTAAGCGCTTCATCTACTGAGATGA
This sequence comes from Salvia splendens, assembly GCF_004379255.2. Lineage (NCBI taxonomy): Eukaryota > Viridiplantae > Streptophyta > Magnoliopsida > Lamiales > Lamiaceae > Salvia > Salvia splendens. The sequence continues at coordinate 41,350,459 of NC_056036.1, read as the reverse complement.
AAATGGAGAACTCCTTGTAGTCTATTTCACTTTCGTAAGGTAGCTCAATTCTGTCACTCACAATGACGGGAACGCAGTGGCTGACAATAGCATCAAATAGACGACATGAAGATGGAGTGTCACCCGCAGGATGGAGACAAAACTTTGATGAACGCATATGATCAGCAGACTGGTATATGCAAGAGAAAGATAATTTGTTAGTTGAAACGTCTATTGAGTATGACTCTGTAGCTCCAGCCATACGAGCAAAGTTAGAAAACTCAACAGAGAAACGATCCCTCGAGAGAACATATCAGTGTTCCTGAGTTCCATCTCGTGACAAGATCTCAAGCAATTTAGTATCCAGATATTTTCCTAATTATGGAGCAATAAGAGATAGCTGCAAACATTGAAAGTAAAATATAGGAATCTATATCTGTATCTAATAGTATAAAATTGAACTCTTAAGATTAAATTTATGTAGGCATTGAATGTTCTCCGTGCAATAATTTAGTAGGCATTTAATGTTCTCCATGCATCGGCACGGAGGGAAAATCTGGTTGAGGAAAAGCAAAAACTAGGATCATATGTAAAATTATGAAGTAAATCTGAAAGCATGTAGTAGACTGAAAATGGTTCATTTTAGCCCTGACCGAAGAGAAGTACAGAGATCATGTGCACAATTAACATGCCATTAGACTCATTACGGAATAACATTTTCACCTCTGTATCTTCTTTAAGTAATATGACTACTATCATGTGGGACAAAAGTAAAAGCCATAAGACTTACCGCTTTGAAGCCTTCTTCTGATGCATGAGCCTCCTCATAAATGACATCCTTTGTTCCCTTCAGTGCCTTGTAAAGTTGTGCACGAATTATTCCTTCCTGCAAAATTAACATGTCTGAAACATGTGTTTATTTAACGAAATCCTACAAAATATGATAAAAGCCTGTTTGAATTGCATACATCTTTTCTATGGGTCCTTCCGCGGAAGAAAAGAAGTGTCTCACGAGACTTGTATGGATCTTGATGGTCTTCGCTACTATATGATTCTACCATGTGTGGATAGGGTGCAACAACATCTTTTGTCAGAGTGGAAATGTTCATTATGCGCCCAAAATCAGCAACTATGAATATCGAGGCATTGAGCAGATCACGATAATGTCTGAAAGCATTTGGATGATGCATGGGAATCACATGATCTCGTCCATCAGACCTCTTCCAGTAATCTGATTCTCTCAATATATTTACCATCTCCAGCTACAGTTACAGGTAATGTCATCAGCTTTACTAAATGAGAAGATTTGATTTTGTAGACATAGGCCCATAAATAAAATAATATGCATGAGTCTCTTGGTTATCAATTACTATCAAATAGTACAGTATAACACTTAGAGTCACAAACTCTCCAGTCTCCACTCTCTACCCATCCAGTTTAACTAATCCATTGCACAAGAAAGGATGATGTAGGAAGGAAAACCACATTGTACAAAAATGCTACAGAAGATAAGCCAAGGCTTCAGTCAGGTGCATAAATGCGATTCTAGGAGGACAGCACAGCAAGAGCGTAAAATACTTAGCACAAGTGCACCAACCAGGCCATAATATGGTCTACTGCTGGGCTCTACTGAGCCGTAGATGCTGTTCACATGTTTAAAGTAAGTATGCTCTTGTTGCTCTACCATTCAATTTGTTAGGAAAAAATATTAGTAAGTAGTACTAGTTACTTTTCTAACTATTTAGAGAACAGCTATTCGGAGGTGCAGGTATCAAGCCATATCAATGCCAAACACAGGAGAAAACAATGCATCTGTATTTGTGTCAATTTTAGGCTTAAGAGAACTTGATTGCAAAACACTGCAAGATTAGCAAATCGGGCAACAACAAGACAATCAAACAGATAAGGAGATCCAAAAGCACCCCATAAAACCATATTTGTTTTAAGGTCGAAACTCTGAAGACCAGGTAAAACAACCAGAATCATCACCGAACCACTTATTGAATTGCAATTTCAAGCGACAGCGTATTGTTCAAGAAGAAAGCCAACACAATGTCTTCATTGAACAAAAAATGCATTTAACATCTAACTCACAAATAACAGGCCCTATAATTTATAACTTCACATCGAAAATAACCTCTTCTACACATTCAATAAGCAAACCGATATATTTCAAATTAATTAGTTAAATGCCGATTTAATGATCACGGACATTTGTTGACACCGTTTGATCTATCACCAGAGAACTGAGTGTTTGATTTGAATATTGTATAAATTACGAAACAAGCTCTATCACATTGTCATCTGATTATGTCAATCGAAATTCCTAGAACTAATGGTGGCGATCTCAATTGAATCACTACAAACAAAACATTTGTCTCGCTATACACGTTAACCTGTAAATAAATAATTGTAATTATAAATATAAAAATAATTCAATTCTAACAGAAAACGCACCTGCAATTTCTCATCCACAGTATCGATCTCCGCCATATTCCGAACATGAACATTGAAGCTAAGAGACGAGAAAAACGGCACGAAGAAGACGTCAGCCAAATCGGGGTCCATAACCCGAACGGCCTCCGTGGTCGACTCCGATTCCCCATCCCCGTCGTAGAGAAGCGACGCCATCATCCAGTACTCCACACTGTGCTGCCGCCGGAGTCCGTCGTTCCACCTCCAGGCGGGGATGTTCCGGGCGGTGACAGGAGCGGCGTCGGAGAAGTTAGGGTCCATCAATCCGACATTGAATCGCGGCGGCAGATCGTACATGAAGACTCGGAGCGGCGGCGATCCGGCTCCGCACGGCGAGGCATAACTGAGCTGAGGGATGAAATTGAGGAATTGCGATTTGTAATCCAGGGTTCCGCCGAGCAGCAGTGCGCCGATGAGTAGAGGAACGCATACTGATAAGCCGAGGAGAGTTCTGCTTATAGATTTTTGCATTTAGCTTGAGAGAGAGAGGGAATTTGGCAATTGGAAGAAGGTGAGAAGTGTGTATCGGGATTTTCGCAATGGAGAGGAAATGAATGAGCAAGATTTTGGTAAATTTTGAAACTGTGATTTATATGATTGGATTTGGGAGAAAGACGAAAATGAATAGTACTACTCCATTTAATATTTGAGTATTTAAAGAAAAAATATTTTATTCACAAAAATATTAGTTTATTTTGCTATTTTTGTTTGCCTGAATCTATTTTTTTTATTATTTTAGGTAAGTTTCTTTATTGAGTTGAGAATTGCGATTATTTAGGAGTAATATTTTAATTATTTTTTCATTTTATCTTTTTTTTTTGCTTAACTAATTTTATACTACTACCAGTATTAAATTTTTTATCGTTCTCAAATTCTCTATTTTTACATTTTTCCACCAGCAAAACTGATTATTTTTATTTATTTCATTTTTCTCATCTCTTATTTATCTGTATTATCATATCATTTGTCTTTCTTAAATTAATCTTATTTTATGCTTAGTCAACTTATGTATTGGGAACATGTTTCTATGTTAGTATTTTCAAAAAGTCAGTCCACTTGATCTAAATAATTTCAATTTTGAGAAAACATTTTGAGTTGAAATAGGAAAAAAAAAACAAATTTAGTAGTAGTATTTAATTTGGTTAAGTTCGATTATCCATATTTCAATATTTTTTTCATCGATCCTCACTCCTATTTAATTTTGCATTAAAAATAATCATAATTACAATTTCAAAGTCGATAATCATTCAATAAAACATCCAGTAAGGCAAAAATCAACTAAAATAGACCAAAACAATATGCAATGAAATAGCAATATAGTATATTCATATGAAACTTTAATTTTATTCTATCAAATTTGAACTACATATATATTTCTATCATGTATACATATAAAATCTGATCTATATGAAACACGTATAGAAATATTTTTGAGACTAAAAAATATCTCTAAGTACGATCTAAGATTATTTTTTATTTTAAAATGCTAAGAGAAAGAAACGAAAATAAATAAAATTGCCTGGGGCAGAAAAAAGTAGAGCCAAAGAATACTTACAAAATAAAATATTTGTCCAGAAACTATGACGCTATTTATTTTCAGTAGAAATGAAAACAAATTTGCAATTATATATAACTGGGCCAGTAAAATCTAAAAAGCCCATAAAAGCCCGCCCAAGGAAAATAACCCATCAAAGCCCAATAGTAGTTAAATGGGTTTTTCATTAAGCAATAATACACTTCTAACATCTTAAATTCAATTTGGTTTGAAATGTGGAATTCGTGTGAGGAAATTATCAGAGTTATCAAAGATGAAAAAGAAAACTCAATATATATATTTTTTTTGGTGAGAGAAGACAGGCCACCGCCTGATTACAAAAATAAATTAGCGAGCAAACGAAATACCAAGTCTATCGTGCAACATTGTCAACAATACTGCGTGAAGTTTGTTGATTTTCGGATACGGGCTACATGACACTCGCATTCTCAATAACCCATATATATATATGCTTATTATTTAAAACGTCATCTCAATTATATTACAAATCTTTTAAATTAACATCTAAAAGAGTTAGAAGGTCTAGAACATTATGACGTTTGATTTTATTCAAATTCTAATTTTACATATTTAAATTGATAAATCATCATTAAAGTCAATCCAATTGCGATGTCCTAGATAAGAGTACCACGAAGCTCAAACTTAGAGGATCAAACTATAGTTTTCCTATAAAAAGTGAAGAGTTGGGATGGATGTGAAGCTACCTTAAAGTTAGAGGCTGGTTTTTAGAGTTTTTCAGCGATACTCATGGACCGGCAGTGAAATCGTTTATTGTCCTAATAAATCTAGTTTTCTATTGAGAGTAATCATATTCATGTTCTTTCGCTGAGGGAAGGGGCAATCGTATTTCCTTACCATTGTTGCACAAGAATTTAAGAAATTAGCATGGAAACTTTCCTCGTAACGTCTGATGAATAGTATTATTACCTATCTATTTGGTCGAATATTACTTTAATTAGAAGCATCATTACATAGATGATTTTTAGGAGTAATTTAAATTGAAGACTGAAGCAGTCTTGTTTAGGTTTATACTTTGCTGTGCATTTTATATGATGGAGATGAGATGAGATGAGATGAGATGGTGGGTACAATTTCTTAATTTGAAAAATCTGTGGCATTCTTATCTAGTTATCTTCTGCATATGGATAAAATCCACCTTCACATGTTTCGATTGAAGACTGAAGCAAAGCAGTATATAGGTTCAATTTTATCTTCGTTTTGTTTTCAGTTTGCAATTATATTAAAATTAATTATATAGGTGTATTTGTATTTAAATTAAAATGTTGTGTTAGCAATTTTAATTTTATAGTATAATAACTTGGTTCAATGTTGTTGGTTTAAACTTTTCTACATAGTTAAAATAAATTTTGATTACTTGTATTTAAAAATAATAATTTATGCATGTAAATATTGTATTGAAACAAAAACTTAAATATAAAAACAAGATAAATAGGTTTTATAGGGGTGTGTTGTATTGTTAACCCATCCTTAAATTGCTAACTACAACTAAATGATAGGTATTAAATTTTTAAATCAAGGACCAAGATCATTCAAATTAACAACAAATTAGTTGTAGTTAACTTTAAAAAAATATCTCAAAACTTAAAATGCATATAATTATCTCGATTTAATTATTTTTTCACACAACATATATCAAATTAAAGATAATTCTATAAAGATTCTAACGAGATCCTACGTGCATATGTTTCGATATTAAAATTTGATAATATTTTCATAAATTTTCACATATTTTGTCAAAAGCTTTATGTCAATATAACTAACCTAATATGTTAACTTAATACATGTAAAATGTCAATATGAAACTGTGTTGACATATTCAAAACATGGTGTTGATATGTTTAATTCACTGTCTTGACATTTTAATCTAAAACCCTAAATTTAGAGTTGTTATTATTTTTTTGGTATTAAAAAATAAAAAAACAAATTTACACATGACAATTTATAGACTATTAGATCTTTAAAATCTTATGGTGTTAAATTAGTTGTAGTTAGTAATTAAGGGAAAGTTAGCAATTGATCACGATCCTAGATTTTATGTATAAATATTGATGAAGATTTATGGCGGAGTCAGCAATTTTTATTAGAAAAAATATTGGCGTTTTTATATTAATATAAATTGGCCATATATATAATGTAAGATGTGAAAAATGACATAAGTTGTAGTATAAACATATTGGAAACGTAGATTTATGGGGTCTATTAAATAGTAAAAATTAGGTGGAAGTTGTCATATATAGCCCAAAAGTGGAATATGGAAGCTATAGTGGAATATATACTTTATTAAAATACGAAAATTAAACATCAAAATAATCAAAAGATTATACTCTATTCGTCCCATAAAAATATACTCCTTCCATCCCACAAGAATATACACTCTTTTCTTTTTAGTCCGTCCCACAAGAATATACACTTTCCAATTTTAGAAACGTTTTTCTTTCTAATGGCGTGGGACTCATTCCCCACTAACAATACTTTAATTACTTTTTCTCTCTGTCTCTCTCTTACTTGACCAATTTTGCAATAAAACCCGTGTCGAACCCAAAATGCATATTCATTGGGGACGGAGTGAATATGTATTTTCTATTTTCGTTCATCTCATAAAAATATAGGCATTTCCATTTATAGAAAGTTGTCACCAACGCATTACACATGGAGTACATCAATTTATTTATAACTTAATTATATCGCTATGATCCACCATTACAATTCATTAAACACTAATAAGGTTGGTTCCTTATTTGCTAATACTACTACTTTAACTACCCTCTCATCATGCATTAATTTACCTGTCATTTCAAATTTCAAATGTACATATTTTTATAGAACGGAAGGAGTATTATTTAATGTTTGCGTAATATTACTCTATTATATCCATCACTTTATATATTCTATTGTATAAGGACAAAATTATTTGTCACTAAATTTAAATATAGATTAAATTAAGCATTCAATTTTATAAGGAAAATAAATAATTTATTTTTATCCCTAACTTTAATTAATACTCCTACAAGTTAATTTGTTTCTTTCTTGATTGAATTGTTATTTTTCACTTCATTCCAACAATTATCTACTTGATCATATATAAAATTAAATGATTGATTACAATACATCCACAACTGTGAAGGACTTTATTATACTAATGTTTCACTTCCTCCAAGAGTCATTTTTAGAGGATGTGTGGAATAAACTTCTTAAAGCAAAGTACCGCTTATTGACTTTAATTCATGCCTACCTAGCCTTTAATTATGGGTTTTTTTGTTTGTATATACTGACTTGGAATAAAAAAAAAAGATTAATTATAGTATATACATATCGATTTCAGATGACAGCAGCCTTGCAAAAAGATAAGAGTAAAAACAAAGCTTAAAATAACACATTAATTATTATGACAATTATATGGAAATTCGAGTTACATGAGAGTCATTAGCATCTTTTGAACCAATAAAAAAGATCAAATACGAAAAAAAACATAATTATATTATTCAAAGAAATTGACACCATTAATTTTTTTTAACTATTTTCATATAATATCATTCTACTCAATAGTCTATTGTATATAGCTAATACATACTCTCCCCGTCACAAATTACTTGAGTCGTATTGCTTTTTAGGTTGTCTCAAGTTATTTGAGTGAATCATTTCTTTTTTTGCTAAAAACAAAACATCTAATCTCACTATTTTATTCTTTCTTTTACTTTACTCTCTTTTTTCTTTCTCTTACTTTACTCTCTCATCTACTATATTTAACTCACTAAACACAATTTTCTTAAATCTCGTGCTGAAAAGAAATGTCTCAAGTAACATGATACGGAGGGAATAGTTTATAAAAAAATGTACTAGCATATATATCCTTGTATCTCATTCAAATGAAATATTTTTCTTTTCAAGACAGCCACTTATAAAGGTATATTTCTAAAAGGAAAAACATTATTTTATTACCCAAATATCTTAACTTTAATTGTAATGATAACTTAAGTAACATCTTAATAAAACTTAATTACCCAAATATCTGAACGACTTATCTAATATAAAATTCTTCGTTTGATGATTGTATTACACATGAGCATGATTACATCCAATGATCACGACTCCATTATTTCATTGAAACAAATAAATAACTAACGTCTTAAATAGAGAAAATGAGAAATTTAAAATTTTCAATCTTTTGAATCAAGGGTTAATTTGTTACTTACACAAATGTTCACAGAAATAATAAATCTGGAATAATACCCAAGCCAACTGTATGGACATAAAATTTTCATGATTTAATTGCATTGATAGCATATTACATTAATGAATTTTTTTCTTAAAATTAATTAATAATACTTTGAAAATGATAGTAGTGTATTTGTAGGCATTATATATTCCAAATGAAGAGACAAAATTAACATCAAACACATACCCCAGATTCCAGGAATTGTAGCCAACCACATGTGCTCTATACTTTTTTTTTTCATAAGTTTGAGAATTTAAAACTTGTATATTTCGAGGAGAGTATTATTTTGATAGGTAATAAAATCAAGAGCTCGAATTTATGTGGATTGACGAAGACACACTATTAATTTTCGACCATTGCTAATTGCACACGAGATTTCATATTCATAAGTCTTTGTTCTAACATATCGTCAATTAATATTAAGCCTGAGCGTGATATTTTATACCTCATTCTTTCATAGCTGACCTTTTGTTAAAATTGTAGTATAGCATTGTAACTCGAAAATATAGAATTAGATGTGTACGTGTTGTGAATATATAGCAAAATTCACTAGATGTAATATTTGTATAATATATTTGAATAATATATATGAATAGTAAAACCTATATAAAAGAACAATATATTTAAGCACTGACTAACACACGTTGAAGAGGGGAGGGGCTCGAGCCCTTCCCAAACTTTTCTTTTTAATATATGTCTATTGTAAAAAAAATCAAAATTTTTGAAAAGTATCTTCAGCCCTCATCAAATTGATGTCTTTGAAGTCTAGTGGTTGGAGATTTAATGAAAAGGAGGGGCTGAAAATTAAATTTACAAAGAAAACTACCTCCATTTCATCAATGGCCACTCTGTAGAATTGGGAAGGAGGAGAAAATAAACGGTTAAACTTAAATGAATATAATAATAATAATAGAGTTGAAAATGTCAATTGCCTACTTATTCATTAAATACGTGGCTATGACATGTTTTTAGATTTAAAATAATTTAGAAAGTGCCACTAAATTTAAAGTTATATCCATCCAGTAGTAATACTTGTAAAAATTGTATCCTAAACTGACACTACCGTTTTTTATTCAAATGACTACTGAAAATTGAAAAGGGCTTCTCAAATAGTTAAATTTGTGTTGGATTTGTTTTATGTAAAATATATGTATGCATTTTTTTAATAGTAATTATTATTATATATTTCTTTTGTTCTAAAAAAATATAGTATGAACTTGTAAATGACAAGAGTTTTAATATGCAATTAGTAAAATAAGAGATATGTAAAAAAGCAAGAGAGAGGAAAAAGACTAGAAATTGTATTAGTGGATTGTGGAATCCACATTATTAGCCGTAGTAATATAAAAACTTTCATATTTATATTCTAATTTTGGGGCGGCCCAAGATAGTAAAACTAATCTTTTTTTTAGGATGGATGAAGCATTTTATATATATATACTCTCTCTGCCCGTGAAATGTTGTTCACATCTCAGCGCGGATTTTAAGAAATGTGAAGAAAAGTGAGTGAAAAAAGTTAATGGAATGTCCCACATTTATATATTAGTTTTACGATAGAATGTGAGTATAATGATTTAGTTGAAAGTGGACTCCATAAAAATAGAAAGAAAAAAAACAAAGTGGATAACAAAGACGGACCAAAATGGCAAAAATGAACAATATTTCATAAACGGAGGAAATATGTATATTTTGTTAACAATAAATTTTTTTAGTAAAGCCCCTACTAAAATTTATTTTTGCGTCCTCCACTGTATATAAAAATAAATTGTGTAGACATAAAAATGGCAAATTTTTTGGGAAAATATGATTTTGGTCAAATTCCGGTACGTCTCACCACTCTTAAAATCTCATACGTAAAACCATGAATTTTAATATTTTCTCAATTTTTACATGACGAAATATTCTGATTTCCTATTTATAATATGTTATTGATTTGGCTCACACGTGTTTTGTTCGGATTGTCGACTGCAACAGGCGTTTGATATTGTCCACTTTGGGTCAAGCTCGCAAAGATTTGTTTTTGGGTCACTTCCCAAATATCTCAAACTAATTGGGGTTGAACAGGATTTATACACACCTTCCAACTTCCCTCAGACTTCCGATGTGGGATGAGTTTGTACATAACATGTTTCAAATTAATGACGCGGTTGAAATATTTGCTAAATGTGTAAACTGAGAAAATATATGGATGGTTATCCTCTTAGAAAATTTTCAAATGTCATCTTTAGATACAATTTCATTAAATTAGACCCATTGAGAAAACTAATTTTTCTATAAATATGATTTTTAATGTTGATTTTTTCTGGACGAATCAAAGTTTCATAGTAGTAGTTTGTTACTTATTTTTCTGGCAATTGTCCAGATAAAAATCCATGATCTCAATTTAGGTCCAGTTATAAATAGGAAATACTACAAAATTTTCAAATTCATCACAATAGATATAAGATGATTTAAAACCACTTAGTCGTAATGATATCTTTTAATGAGTTGTCTCTTAATTAGGTAAACTTGTGTATTCACAATTGATGCTATATGAGTATAAGTTTATTTGAGATGTGATAATTCATAATTCCCACTGTACATATTTAGAGATACTGTCATGATCATAATTTATTTAATTGAAAAATCTTGAACCACAGATCTGAACAAAATTCTATTCTTATCCTATTTATATTTGTGATGAGCACTTTTCAAAAAATTATTTTATTGGTAGAGAGTTTGGACCGCCACTCATGATTCAGTGGAAAAGATTCCATTTTGGCATAAATTTACCATTCTATGCAAAATTTTATAAACACAATAAAATACACTACCAGTGAACTTCAAATTTGGTCTTTAAAAATGTAATTTACATATTTTAGGTTCTTGAATTTGAAAAAATATCACCACACCTTCTTATAAAAAAAATACAACTCATTTTTATAAAAACATTTATCAAAATATATAGCAATTACATTTTATAAATAGACTAAAATAAAATTAATTTATTTTTCAGAGACAGAGAAATGATAATAAATACTCATTAACCTTTGAACTCCTGCGGTGATGTATTTTTCCTAGTGTTGAAAATATTCTTAATAAGAGATTAAACTTTTTATTCACAAAAGAACATAAAAGTAAGTGCATAGATATTTATTTGCTTGTTTGTTTGTTTGTGGATACAATTCATATTTAAAAGAACTATCTATTTTTTAGTTTCTAAAATATTTCTAACATAATCATATGAGAGATTAATAATTTATTATCAAACGAACACAAAAGTATGTGCATCTTTGTTTGTTTGTTTATTTGTTTGTGAATTCATATTTTACGATTTAATCTTCATGATTTTATAACTCCCTTCCCCAGATTTTTTTTTCCTCTAAAGTCTATAATTAAATTTTTATAACAAAATTTATAATTAAAACTCTTTGTATTTTAAATTCTTTTATTTTAGCTTCTGAAAATTAAATCAAGATACAATATAAATCAAATGTATTGAAAGGCCTACTGACAATAAAGTCATAGAGATATCAAAAAACAAAGAAAACCAAAGTAGTGTATGAAACTACTAATCAATATTTATAATAGTGAGAATAACTTTATTGCATTCGATTATATGGGTTATCTGTTGTAATTAATTTCATAAATACAATCAATAAAAAGATTTAATAAAAAAGGTTAATCTAATAAATGTTAATTGACTATAATATCAGCATGTTTTGTCAAATTATTTTTATAAAATTGACAAATCGCAAAATTTTAAAAATGTGCCAAAAAAATGCGATGTGAGTTGACGCACACGTGCAAAATTTCAATACTGTAGATGAATAGTAGCACGAATATGTGTTATGGTGACGACGTGAACATCTAAATGACCTTGTTTTAAGGATAAGGAAAAAAATGGTTAGATCGCTAATTCATTTTATTTCCAAATTCAACAAATAACAAAATTTTAAATTAAGGGTTTCGTTAAATCAAGAACCGGCGAGTTTTAGTGCCGGGAATAGTGAAACCATAATCGGCTTGACAACAAGTTCGACGATTCCAGGTTTTCCATCATCAATCGGCGGTTTCAGTTCGGATTCAAAAGCAAAGATTTTTTTGAGTCTTGAAAAAACAAAAATAAATAATTAAAATTTATCCTTGGTGAAATGTGATCATATGACGTGGCATCTCTCTCTCATCCATCTCTCTGCACAATAAATAGAGAGAGATATGGTTATGGTGTTGGCAATTCCATACCCATTTCCCTCGTTTCAACATCTGATAATACACACCGCCTCCGCTCCATAACTCATTCTTACCCACTGCATTCATTCTCTCTCCTCATCCCTATATTTACTCCTTACTCGTCCATTCTCTTCTCAAATTCCGCATTTCAAGGTATAACTTTTTTTTATTTGATTTTTCCTTTCCCGTTTATGTTTTTTTTTATTTGAATTTAGTTCGTTTTATTAGATCTGTGAGCAGTTACCACGGTTCTGGATTTTTTTTTTGTTTGGAGCTGATTTATATCTATCAAAACGCTTTGGTATTGGATCTAACTTGTCGTCGGTTTTCTCTTATATATTTATACAAATTTTGATTCTGTTGCTTGGTTGCATTTCAATCAACTAAATTCCACATATCCGTTGTATTTGTGTCGTTGAGATTGGAATTTGTCATTTTCTCTTTATATTTATTTTTGCATGTGGGCGGAAGTAGGTTGAGAAATTCCACCTTCAATCATTGAATGCGTTACTTTTCATATAATTGATATTTATTCGTTCATTTATTTCCACTTTTTTCGTTTTTCAACTTGATTGGAAGGAGTAGTTGGGTTGTGATGGGTTTGGTTGGTGGGGAGGTAGCTCAGCCCGCAGCTCAACGGTTGCATCTTCGAAGCTTGATATTACGATGCTCCGCTTTTGTTGGGATCTTATCTTTTATAAATTGTTGAAATTACGTCAATATCAAGTTAGTTCCAACTTGTCATTATATAAACAAATTCATCGATTTGGATGATTGGGAATTACTATTTGATTTGGTCAAGGACCAGTCTTATTATATTAGATCTCTGTTTATATTGCCACTTATGTAAAGCATCACTTCGTGATTAATCGTGATTGCAGCATTGATCGATTTATTGGGTTTTATTAATCTTCGAAACTGGAATAATAAGATAAGATCTGCACCTTGTTGTAATCTTCAGAATCCTAAATTTGGGTTGTGCTTTGACCTTACCTATTGTTTTAGCCAACTAGAGCTGATTTGAGATGTATATTTATCTCGTCTTTTTTTATTTGATGCAGACGATTCTACAGTAAAGAAATGGAAGTCCGCGGAGGTTAAAACTCATAAGGCTATGGGCTTGTCAGGTTTGTTTTTTGTTCCATTAGAGTGCCTGCTTATTGATCGACTATTTGTTGTCTTCTCGTGTCTTCATGTGCTCTGTTTGACGGGTCCGTCAATGATTGTAGGTGCTTGGGCAATGAGTGAGGGGAAAAGCACTTCAGGAAACTTGAACTTTCATATAGGGTTGACGAATCTGAGTTATAGTGCAGTAGGAGAAAGTGGTATGGACATTGAATCTGATAACCATAGAAAACCGTTGGCCTTTACAGCTCAAATGATCCGATTCACAACATCTTTTATGCCTTGGTCTTGTAGAATTCCCATTAGTGAAGGATTTTATGAATTTTTGTAATTAGAAACCCAGATTCTATTTGTTGCATTGATACTTGTCTTCCTGAGACATTTTTTATTCACGAAAATTGTGGTGCCAAAATTCCTATAACCTGTGACTTGGGAAAGATGCCGGGTCCTATTTCTGTGAAGAGATTCAAAGAATCAGATATGTTCTCTGACTCTTTCCAGCTAGATACTCCAACTGCAAAAGGTGGTTCTGTCTTAGTTCCCGAAGCTGTTAATGCTAAAACCAAATCGTTCTTAATTTCTGAGGTTGATGATGATTATCATAGTCCCATCTTGCCTGGGTTACCCGATGATGTTTCTAAGCACTGCCTTGCTCTTGTTCCCCGTTCTGATGTTCCTGTCATGGGTGCTGTCTCCAAGCGATGGAGATCCTTTGTCAAAAGCAGAGAGTTCATCACTGTCCGTAAACTAGCTGGAATGCTTGAGGAATGGCTGTATGTCCTGACTGTAGACGCTGAAGGAAAAGAGAGCCACTGGGAGGTTCTTGATTGTTTTGGACATAAACGGCAGGAACTTGTGCCTATGCCTGGGCCTGCTAAAACAGGCTTCGGCGTAGTTGTTCTGAATGGAAAGCTTATGGTCCTTGCTGGGTACTCTATCAGTGATGGCAATGCTCTTGTTTCATCAGATGTTTACCAATACGATTCTTGCCTCAACAGGTTTGTTTTCTCTTACTTCCGCCAAAATTGCTATAGTTGTCCATCTTGTGTATGATGCTACTAGATGATTCTTGTAGATGTGAACTAGGTTCATGCATGGTGATGTTGGCTAGTAAAAGAGTTTCTGTCCAAGTTATTTACTGCTGGATCATTCTAAAATTTGATGATTTGTTAATTCTATGTTGATGTTTGGTGATATGCGATCTATGGAATATATCACTGTTTCATTGCTTTCACTTTGTGACTATCTCTATGAACTTTGATTATACGTTAATCTTGTCACAAGGCAGCAATGCCAAATTATGTCTCCTTGTTGATATATGCATCACTGTTTCATGTGTGAACCCCTTAATGCTCTGTGCCAGTTGGACTTGACCTTCTCTACGACTCTCCTAGCTCTGGCAAGCTTTATCAGAACGTTTGAACTCAACGGTTACATTGTTTTTTGGAACGAACGAATACCAATAAACTAGATATGCACTACATAGGTACTGTGTAGCTAGCCAGACTCTGCATTTGTGTGATTTACTTATAGTTTCATACTTTTACCTATCAAATGCAGAATTACTTCGCTAGTTTCTGTCACGGATGCTTAACTCGCTTATATCTAATAGTTCAATGACAATGATGTTTTCATTTTTTCCTAATATCTGCACCACTTGCAGCTGGAGGAAACTAGCTAATATGAATGTGGCACGCTATGACTTTGGCTGTGCCGAAGTTAATGGGATGACCTACGCAGTTGGAGGATGTGGGATGGATGGGGAATCTCTCTCGTCTGTCGAGGTATACGACCCTGAAGCTGACAAGTGGACAATGATCGAGAGTCTGCGACGCCCCAGATGGGGCTGCTTCGCCTCTGGCTTCGAGGGGAAGCTCTACATCATGGGTGGAAGGTCCACCTTCACCATTGGAAACTCAAGGTTCATTGACGTGTACAGCCCCGATAGCCACACGTGGTCCCAGATGAAAAATGGGTGTGTTATGGTCACTGCTCACGCCGTGCTCGGGAAGAAGCTGTGCTGCATGGAATGGAAAAATCAGCGTAGGTTGGCAATTTACAACCCCACGGACAATTCATGGAAGATGGTACCAGTGCCAGTGACCGGAAGCTCAAGCATTGGGTTTCGTTTTGGGAGCTTGGATGGCAAACTCTTGCTGTTCTCGGCAGAGGAGGATCCTGGGTACCACACGCTGTTATATGACCCGAACGCTGCACCAGGCTCCGAGTGGCAGACTTCTGAGATAAAGCCGGTGGGGCCGTGCTTATGCAGCGTTACGATTGAGGCATGAGTAGTTGGATTGAACCTCCATTTTCATCTCATTTGATTTTACTTTTTGATGCAAGTTGAAGTTTGTCTACTCTTTTGATTAATGGAAACATCACAAGGGATCTTTTGTTCCAGTTGTGGAAGACTGTAATTTGTCTTACTTTGGTTTGGATGTGATGACTCGCAATTAGGTTGGCATTACTAATATTAAATATGGTTTCTCATCTTGAATTATTGCAATTTATTCTTTTTCAGGGGAAGGAAGAAGCTTAAAAAAAGAATAAATGTGGAATAATGAAAATTATTGTAAATTATTTTTGGAATAATTCATTACTCCATTTTTAATATTTTCAACTGAATCAAGAAGCTTTAAATTACCATAATTTGGTAACTCAAAAAAAAGGATAAGTTGTCAGTAAATTTATAAATTTATGTTAAATTCTAATTTTACATATTAACTTTAAAACTCGTCTGTAAATTATTAAACTATTAATTTATTCTGATTTTAAAACTAAGATTTGCTCGTATTTTATAACTAAACTATTGATTTGTTCTGATTTTACCGTTAAATTCAGAGATGGAGCTAGTCTATTGGCATTAAGGGGAAAATGCCCTCCCTCAAAAAGCTCACATACACACATAAAATCGGTTACTAAAATTTTAGTGTTAACATAATTTAATAATTTATAAAATTGAACAAAAATAAGGCATACCCTTAATTTGGATGAAATTATATACGTACATTTGATTTTGATTTCAAAACACTCCAAGCCGGCGTCGTATCGAAATTGGCGGCAACCGCCGCATTAAGAAATTCCCAATCTCTGAATCTAGGGTTCCGCCACAAAATGTTTGGAGCTCAATCTTCCACCCCGGCCTTCGCCACCCCTTCCTCCACCCCCGCATTCAGCACGCCTTCTACTCCGGCTTTCGGTTCATCGCTCTTCTCCACACCATTTTCCCAACAATCCCAACCGCAGCAAACGCCGTCGCTGTTTCAGACGCCTCAGCAGCAAACTCCGTCGCTGTTTCAGACGCCTCAACAGCAAACTCCGTCGCTGTTTCAGACGCCTCAGCAGCAAACTCCGTCGCTGTTTCAGACGCCTCAGCCGCAGCAACAACAGAGCCCCTTCGGCTTAACGACGCCGTTTAATACCGCACAGCAACAGCAATCCACTCCTTTTAGTAATGCTCCTCAAACCAATTTCATGAATCAGCAATTGACTACTCAGATGGCACCAGTTGCTCCCCTCCCGTTCTCTCTAGCCGATCGCGATATTCAAGTATGAATCCTGTTTTTATATGATCCTAATTGATTAACTTTTGAATTATGTTGATGTTGATCGCTTCATTTTGTCCCTACAGGCGATTGTGGATGCATACAAAGAGGAACCTGGGAACATGAAGTACGAATTCAAGGTCCGTTTCTTTTTTGCCAACGTTGCTCTTTTCTAAGTACTGTAAGCATATGAATCTGATTTATGAATAAATCCCTGAGTAGCAATGCACAAACATTCTGTTACAAATGTAAATTGCCAATGCAATACCCAACAACATTATATTCAAGCATGACTTTTCTTATCTACCGATGTTGCGCTGAAATTGAGCATGTCCACGGTTGTAAAACTGCATTGAATTCTGTTGTGTGGAACTGAAATGAATGAGGAAATAATTGCTAAGGGATGTAGTGCGCTCTTTAGGTGTAAGAGCATCATTTTCAGCATGGAAGTTGAAAATTTGAAACTAGAAGAGTACTGTTAGAAATTCATGTCTCTCAATTCAAGAAGCTTGAGCTTTAACTCTGAAATCAAGCTCTTTCTTATTTGGATACTTATCAAGATCATTTGGTTTTGCAGCACCTGTTGTTCAGTGTGACTGAACCTCAGTACAGGTCAAAGCCTGCTGGTGTATCAGATGTGAGTGTAGTTTAAATTTGCATCACAATACTATTAATTATGAATGTATTTTTGGAGTCTATTTTGTAAGTCTGGTAAAATAGTTTGAGCTGCCAGATTATGTGGGCAGAAGCCATGGCAAAACTAGAAGGCATGGAAAGTTCCAAAAGAGAACGTTTGTGGCCTCAACTCGTGCAAGGTTTCAAAGATCTTTCCCAGCGCCTTGCGGTACGTGCATATTTTAATTAAACTATTATCTGGATTGATTTGGGAGGATCTCCACTATCCTTCACACCATTTGAAAAGTTTTCCTTTCTAAACTTGAGTTACAAACTTTTTAATATTTCGCTAAACCTTGTGTAATGTCTTTGTTTTGCTCCAGTATAGCCTCCATAAACTGCTAGATTATCTATCACATTAGGCGTTCATCTGATACATTGAACACTTATTTTGAGCATATATCTCACTGGTACTTATGATGGTCTTCTCACTCGTCGTGTCATATTACCATTCGAATAGTATGACTGTATCTCTAATGGTCCCCACCATTTACTAAAAAATATTGGATGCATAAAGGTGACAAGAGGATATTGATTATGATAATGTTCAGTATATGCATGGATATGAATATATGCACATGCAATAATATATTCAGCTTAAGGGATATGCTTGGATTTGGCATCATAAAGCCAGGCTAAAAGCTGTGTGCTTGATAATTCCAAAAAACAAGCTTCTATTTACATATATTTTTAGAAGCTTTTGTTTTTGGGAAAGCATATTGAATGTCTAAAGGAGTGCGGCGAGGAAAAAAATATTGAAAAAGGCAAAAATTCCTGCTTGGGCTGGCATATTTTAAAAAGTATTCTAAAATTCTAAAATCATGTGGTGTAATTGTTATGTTCTAGCACAACCTTTGCTCCATTTGGATAGTTAGAAACAAGAGAGTTTTCTAGGAATATGAAGAATTCTAGAGGGATTATCAATTTATTATTTTGTATGGGTTGCATGAGAATGGCAGATTTGGGCTATATATTTCTTAATTTGATTGCTATTTGCTTAATTTTTTTATTTCCTGAATGAATTATGGATTTGTAATGTTAAATGTATATTAGATAAAATATACTTCCTCCGTCCCATAGTAGATGGCATACTTGGTGAATGACACGGGATTTTAGGGGATATTGTTTTGTGTGTTAGGTGGAGAGAGAAAATAGTATATTTATATTAATGTGAGGGAGAACTTTTTCCTAAAAAGGAAATGTGACATCTTTTGTAGGACAAACTAAAAAAGAAAGTGTGACATCTATTATGGGATGGAGGGAGTACATATTTTTGACGTATCGGTATTGTATCTTGAATTTTTCATTTTTGAGAATTGACATATTTACTTCCCTGTGGTGTCTCTGTACGTATTCCTTATTTGTCCACGTGCTTCGTAGAAGATTCATAGTAAAATTTTAATTGCTTGATTTATTGGTCTAGTCCCTTTAACAATCTTGTATTTACGTGAACATCATTATGCGATTATTGCTATTATTCTGACTTTAAGGGTTCTCATACATACTACCTATTCTGTCCTGATCTGTTAGACAAAATGTTTCTTTATTTTGAATAATCAATAACCACAACCTGCTTCTACTTTTTACTAATAAGTTTCTAATGATGATCCATAAATGCACTTCTTTAGCTTCAAGATGAAGTCATACTGTCAGATTCGGAAAGACTGAAGATGACCCAGACCAATGTGAAGATGGTAATCTCTCTCTCTCTCTCTCTCTCTCTCTCTCTCTACATCTTATGTATAAATATATTTAGAGGGACAGGCAACACGGAGTAAGCTTTAAAAGTGTAATTCACATGCATATGCCCTCATCTCTCTCTCTCTCTCTAATTCTCCCTCTTTATCCATTTTTCCTTTGATGCAGCTCCAAAGGCATTTTCAAGCTGACACACTTCCTTGGATCCAAAGAATGCAACAGAAAGAGCAAATCCTTCAAAGGCGTCTTTTGAGGGTAGGATTTTGTCTTGTTTTTCTTAAATATGAATATTAAAAAACCAGGCTCATTCGAGACATGGGTTGAGCATGGCATATGCAGGCTACTGGTTGCTTGGTCTCTTATAATTGCTATAGCACAACTATTTTAGTATTTTACCAATTGTATTTAATGGCATCGTCCTGTTTTTCATTATTGTGTGTTTTATGTTAAACAGGCAATGAGAATAGTAGAGGCGCTGGAGGGTAAAGGTTGTCGAGTACCTCTGATGAAGGGAGAAGTAGAATTAGCAGAGAAGTTGGCTGCAACAACGAGACAGGTTACTCTTCACCTATTGTCTCTATTAAAATGTGAAAAAGAGGATCAATAAGAAAAGTATTTGAAATTGCAGTTGAAAGGATCCGGAGCAGAACTTTCTAGACGGGTTCAGAATCTACTCATGGTATCTCGCCTTCAAGCAGACGGCCTAACTGGTAGCTCGATGTATCTGCCAGGATCGACCAAAATTCATGAACAAAGTCTATCTGACATGCAGGAGGTACAATGAAAATAGCATGCTTATCAATCCGACCCTCTCCTTGGACCTTTGAGTATTTTGCTGTGAATACCATGTAATTTTGTGATACCATATTATTGAATGTGTCAATGTTGTTGTAAAAACAGGTGTTACAACGACAGACTGAGGCTATTTCGAGACTAGGCAACGTGCTGAAGCGGGACGTGAGAGATATGGAAATCATAATGGCTGAAGATACAGTAATTACCCAACAAGACTACCTTTGAAGTGAAATCTGCAGCACTCCCTTTCCCTCAGTTGTATCAACAATTCTTTTGCCTATTTTATTTCATTTGGTAATGTGTTCATGAAATTCTTTTCCCTCAGTTGTATCAAATGAACCCATGATTTCAAGGTGGTTATGAAATTCTTACATGGGCAAGTTTTATTGTACTAACATAATCTTTAAAAAGTGATTCAGAAGATATGTATAAAGATGTTTTTACAAATTATCCATTCGTCAAAAACATCGTAATAACAAAAGATGTAAGTTCTTCAATTACCCGCAAAGTGGTAATTTGCTTGTAAATTAGTATTAAACTTTTGTACAATTTTGGTTTTGTATACCAACATCAAAATTTGATTTTACATTCAAACTATTGATTTGTTTTAATTTGCAGCCAATCAAAATTTCTACACTGGCATAACTTCATGTCTTATTTGCATGGCTTTATTGGACGCCATTGACGGCAACCACAAGGATGTCATGCTTTAGGCAACAAAAACATCTTATTATACTAAATTAAATGATTTCATTTGTAAAATCAGGTTTATAATAAACTATATAAGTGCCAAAATTATAATTGGTTGCAAAATTAGAACAATCAATAGTTTGTAGTTTTTAAAGTTGGTATGAAAACCAGAATTTGATGAAAGTTAAGAATTTTATAAACAAATACCCCAACTAGAAATTATGCATCAGCAACATAACATTAGCAAACTTAACTAGTTGAGTTTCATCTAAGTGATAAAACTATATCCATATTCTATAATACTACTCCATGTGTTTGAAAGAACAAGTATATGAGTTGATCTCGGAGTTGCGTTTTGAATAAGACTTTCCTAACACTCACTAAAGGATTCAGCCATGATGTCCAACCTGTAAGCCAATACAGACACCATGTTGTTGAATTAAGGGCAGAAACTTTGTACAGAACACTCAAAAGGCTGAGCAAACAAAGAAATAATTTTGTGTACTCTAGATTGCTTGAGTTCCTCTTGAGTAGTGAGCACCAACTTTAAGTTGGGAGAGGGGTGTATAAGGCTGCAAACTGGAAATCACTCAATGTTCAGCCTATAAACTACAATTAACCCTTTGTTTACTGTTGAGTTGGAAAATTGAAAATCCACCTCAGTTTACTTATGATCAAGTCACACTTCCAGTGACACAAAACTTTAAACGGACCATAACTATGAAATTTCTCAGATTTCATGACATACGAAAAAGAAGTCAAAGTTGAGGTTACAAACTGAAAAAACACTTAAAGTTCAAGATATAAACTAAATCATTATTCATTCAGATTTTCGCTAAGGCCTGAAGAATTAGCATGTAAACTACTCAGAAACCGCCTTACTTTAGAGGAAGGTGGAAGTGAAATTTTTGATTGGCCATAAAAGTAGCCAACCCCGCCCAGCAAATTCCCGAGTGCTGCTTTGGCCACTATTATGGGTTCAGGGTTGATCTGAAACAGACATACATCTCATTGAACATGTGAAACTATCAAGAACAATGTGGCAAAGTATACATACTATTGAAAAAATGTGAAAATGATATGATATAGAAAATGGAAGTAAACCAACACAGATGATTGAAGATTATGCAAATAATTCAGACATAAATTTAATTAAATGTGACAATCACATGAGTTATGAAAAATTCATGACATCTTGTAACCAAGCCTGTTATATATAAAATCCACTGATATATTGTTAGCAGATCGTAATTTTTTATCTTCTATGTCGACGATTTCACTTGTTTATCTTCATGTATTATCTTCAATGCTCTGTTCAGAAAATGTTTAATTGCAACCACTTTAACCAGTGTATAGATGGCATCTCAAGAGAAGACTGCATGGTCTATATTTTGTTAGCAGTTTAGCACTCAACAATGGTGGGTTGAGACACACTTTGTTCTGAATTTTTTTTTATTATGTATTTTCATATATGGCCGTCTAGCAATGCATAGGTATTATAGGTTTTCGTTATTCAGCTTCAGATAAACTATGCACATCATTAAAAGTCAATATATGAGGTTTAGTTCTTTATTTGATAAAAAACCTAACATCCAATATAAAAATTTAATAAAACTCAATTAAATGATGATGACTAAGGCAGCAAAGGATCTTTCATGATTGATACCTCATTGGACATGTCAAAACAGCTCTGGAATTTGTTGTTAAATTGCTCCTGTTTATGCTTGAGATTACTGGATAAAGAGTCGCCTGGAATGATTTCAACGTTCTTGATACAACAAAAATATATAAGCTTCTAAGTCAGAGAATTAGATAAAGAAACATCCTGACTCCAAATAAATTCAGAGAATTAGGAGACAAATTTTACCAGAAGATGTCAAAGCCTTTGCTTGGGAAGTGTGAGAAATGGAATTTTTAGATTCTAAATTTTTAAAAAAATCTTGAAACTGGAGTTTAAATTAGAATTTTAATGAACATATTTTATCCGTAGGATGTATCAAATATGAAATTCAGTGGATTAAATTGGAGAACTTCTCAGCAAAAGGTACATATAATGTTTTTTTTCGTTAAAAGCTCAAATTAAATTGCCTGAATGTGTAAAACAGATTAACAGTACCTATAAAACTTCTGATACGTTCTTTTAATCTTGAAGTAGAACCACTCAATTTTGTCACAAAAGCAATATCCACTTTGAAAGTAATCATTGCAGAAACCTGAACTATGAATAGAAAATGATGAGCAACATGGATGAGAACAAAAATACTCTCAACAAATATCTGAGTTAATTTTTAGGATGCTGAAATTGCAAGAAAGATTATGAAAAATTTGATGATTGACAAACCTGGAAAACTAGAATATTTGAAGCATGATCAGATGTATCCGAGAGTTGAAGTCAGCGGGTTGTCTGAGCCTACAATAAATTGTGGAAAATGATCAATACAAAATCCAGACCAAATCCTGACCATGAGATTTTGCAATCTAATGGTCAATAATTAAATAAAAATACAGAGGGTCATTATAAAGTAGTTTTAGGTCATATTATAAAATTCGGGTTTGAGGTCATGTTAAGATCATTTTATGTCATCATTACTATAATGACGTAAAAATAAGCTTATGATGACTTAAAAATGACCTTTGTATGTTTGGTTCTGCATTTTTGTATTAAGAATGGGCTTTGCATAGATCAAAACCCCATAAATTGTTATTTAAGTATTGCAAAGATACAGCCAAAAGGCAGGGGCTCCATAGTGAAACCTAAAATTGTACATAGCTGGATTGCAAGATTGGTTTGGACAAGCTCAGATAAATTGTGAATGTTATGTGTCTTGAAACCAGCATAATGGAACTCAAAGTTCTCCTTAAGAAATTCAGTAAGCTATTATTAGGTTATCTATGTACTAGGAGATAATATCATAAATACGTACTGAATAAACCTTATATTTCTGAGTATGACAGGCTCTAGCTACTGATCAACAAATTTAAAGAAGTGAAATCGTGCAAAGGTAAAAATATTGCCCTGGTTTCCCAAAAGAAATAGCATCTGAATATATGAAGGAAAAGAGACTGAACTCATTGATAAACACAAGAGTAAATGATTTGCCTCACTGTTGCGACATATTGGCAACCTTGCTCCTCCTTATACGATTCCAGATGTAGCAACATTACTTGGTTCTCTGTTCATTTATCTATTCATGCATTAGTCGGGGGAAGTAAACTTTCTAACCATTCTTCTATACTGCAAAACATAATAGACTCTTACATTATTCTACTTCAACTTCAAAATGCAATTCATGCCTCCATTGAAACTTCAGCACGAAAAGTGCGTCACTTAATTCAACTTTACAGATGATTAGCCACGACGAAGTATTTTGGAAATCCTAGGCAAAATCTTTTCATTTCATGATAAACCATGCAAGTCATTGAAACGAAGCAGTATAAAAGGTATAGGCACGTACACTTCACTTTGTGCTTCGATTGGAAGTGCCCAGTTCCCACCATAACCACTCTCTTCCTCCCTTGATTTCAGGAAATTCGTTGTCAACACCAAATTTTGGTCAACCAATACTTGACGTCCATAATCCCGTCCGTTATGGTGCGTCCAACCATATGTCGCTAGCTCATCTGAGTCCTGGCACACATGCCGCATCACATATCTCCCATCCTTACACCAAGCCACATCAGACCCGCCAGCAGAGACTGAGGAGTCCTGACAATGACAACATCTCACTAAAATTTCTCAAGCAACCACTCTACTGCAGATGCAATAACAAAGATATGCAGACAGAGTAAGAGAACACAGCAACACCAAAATGCTTGTGCTTAAATATACATTAGCCAAACTTATATAAAGAGAGCAGCTAAAAATGCTTATCACTGGAAGAAGACATGAACAACTAGAATGGGAAATCCTGAATGAAATATCAAGATCCTCAGTCAGTCCGTATGCATACATAAGCTGAGGATGAAATTGTTATATACATAATAATATAAAATCAATGCAGAAACAGATGACATTTTTTCCACAAACAATAGATAGAATAACATTAAGATAAATCAGCGAAATGAACTCACCGCGCACGAATTCCAAAATAAACATGAGGCCTGTATGTTCCCCAATACAAACTCTCCTAGTGCTCCCCTTGAAACTGCAGGGAAAATGATAAAAACTCTGATTCTACAACTAAAATAAAATTATGATCTTATCAGAATCCAAAAGAATCTTCAATTCACCATAGGAAGATCCATGAGCTTTGGAGCGGATAACGGGCATGACGACCCTGGGTTTTACAGTCTCCTTAGCAGGGTTTATGAAATAATTCTTCATACAAAATCCGATAGTGATGAGAACAATTCCAATAGACAACAAAATCGAGGAAGTGGAAGTGACGATCCGAGTGAAACCGCGGTGGCCTCCGGCGGCGGACTTTCGGGTTCTGGTGTTGTTGTCGAGGTTCGGCGATTTGCCAGCGGAGGTTGCTTTGTCTCGAATGTTTCGCCGCGAAACCCCGGCCATTGCCGGCCAGTGATTCCGATCGATTGGAAATCCGTTTGATCAACTATTCCTACTACCTAGCTTGACTAAGATGTGAGAATACTAGCTATGAAATGTTTAGTCAAATCAAATAATTTACTAGTATATATGATGAAATCGAAACTAGAGAAATCGATTTATAGCTCCAAACCAAACACAGAAATCGGAATTCAATATTCAAAGATAGTCAATTCCGAAATAGCAATATATGTAGAAAATGGAAACCGGTGAGGGGATACACGTTTAATAAGAAACTGCAGAAGCAACAACCGCAAGCGAGAGCAAAGGCGGCATTGTGAGGAACTCGACGACGGCGACGATTATATCAACAATTGGGAATTCTATTTTCTTTTTCCGATAGAGTGAGAATGATGACGGACGCAGGCAGATTCTTCAGTTCTCCTTTCAGTTTTTTGAGCTAAGTTGCAAGTCCAAAATACATATTTTTAAAAGATTTATTAAATTATTAGACAATTTAATCATAGTTCATATTATTTCTATTCACGAGAATCAATCTTAGTAATTTATATCTAGATTTTAATGCAAAATTTAATAGTGAGTAATACAAATTTTAATAATAAAAATAACAAATGAAAAAGAAAAAAAAGTAATTGAAATGACTCATTTTAGTGGAGTAATCAAAATATAAAAATAAAATTATCTATCGTAAAGGAAGATGGAGTAATAAATTTTCTACAATTGCTATTATTAGTAGTAAATAATCTGGTATTTAGTATTAATGAACATAATTTTAATTAGGATAAATTACCAGAATAATCATGAAATTTGATCCTAATTGTAGGCTAAATCAATCACAAAGAAAATTTTCTTGATTGAATAATTAATCCGATATAACCACAACAAAGAAATGTCGATACCAATTACTTATATCCTCAAAAAGAAAAAACTCATTTCATATGAAGCCCCATAGAGACATGGAGCCCAAAAGTTTACACCTGATTTGCTAAAAATCACTTGAAAGTTGGAACCAACAAAAACCAATCGTATTAAAAATTTTAAATTAATGAAAAAGGGATTCTGCAAAAATGAAAAACACAGCGCCTATTCCCACCCAGCTGGAGCAATGGGCACTACCTCAACACCGGGGACTGCTTCTGTAGCCGGAGCAGCTGCTGAATCCCATCCATCACCGCCGACTGCAGCACCTGCAATATACACCATAGCAGGAAAACGGTTAACAAAATTGCATATACTACAATGCAAAGCAACAGTAGTGTCTAGTCAATCAATTAAGGGAACATAATTTAACATAACTCGGTAGAACAATACGCCACTTAATATAGACACAACACACACCTGCATCAGCAGTCCATCCACTTGTGACTGGAGCAATGGCACCAGCAACCTCAGGAGCCCACTGGGCATCGGGAATTTGGGCACTGGACCAATCAGCACCTGCAGCTGCGGTATAATCGGCATAATCAGGTAGAGCAGCAACTTCATCTTGCTCTTCTTCTTTAGCCTCTTCAGGCTCCCTATAAAAGAATAGATCAACCTGCCAAAATTGCCCAATTGTCAAATTGTGACAATAGAGAAGCTAAATCAACTACGAACAAAACAAATACTACTCCCTACATAAATCTCATACATCAACCTTAACCTTCACTTTTGTCGAAGCACAACTTGTTTAACAAGCACATCCACACAAAAGAGCATTAAAAGAAACCAAGTATTCAAAGTTTTTTTACCATGACTTCCCATTTGTGTCCAGGAGCAATCACACTGCGCATCTGCAGCACCATCCTAGCCAAAAGCCAGAACAAGCAACCAATGCTGTGCTTCCCTTTGTTATTAGCTGGAATGCCAATATCAACATAGCGCATTGGAGAATCCGTATCACAGAAGGCAATGGTGGGGATATTGTAAAGAGCAGCTTCCTTAATAGGCTGCAGAAGAATGGAATGTCATATTAGCAACAGAAAAAGACATACACTATCACAACCATAAAACTAAGCAGTGAGTGGCAATGACCTGATGATCGGTCCTTGGATCAGTAAGAATGAGCAGCCTCGGCTCACTAAAGGAGGTCTGAAGCTGATTAGTGAAGGTTCCTGGCGTATGACGCCCTGCAATTGCCTGAGCACCTGTGTACTGGGCAAACTTCAAAACAGCTCTCTGTCCGTACGGCCTGGCAGACTGCACGATAATGTCTTGTGGGTTCTCGATAGCAACAATAACCCGGGCAGCCATCATAAGCTTTTCCCAGGTTCTCCCAATATTAATGATGAAAATTCCTGACAAATTGATTATAAGTAAATCAGTTAAGTGATATCACAGCCAAAAGCAGCTGATAAACTGATTTTGTGACCTTTGTCAGCTTAAACAATTAAGAATTATCAAAATTATGAGCTTAACTAGAAACAATACATTTAGTAAACACATATCAATTATCAGCCATATGATTATCCTATAAGATAATTGGTATATCTTCACTAATTACTCTAAACAGACATTACACTAAACTACAATTTTTCTTAATTGCGCCCTTCAAACATCCAATAAATCTCAAATTCCATACAAAAATACATGATCAAAAAGAAAAAAATATGCAGAGTAACAAATTGAAACTATCAAACAATCACATTAGTAATTGCAACGGAAAACATGCTAAGTAGGGTAATTTACCATCATTGCGGCGCTTAAAGACGTAGCGCTCCATCTGGAAATCGCAATTTTTGGTTCCGAGATGAACCTCGGCCGCCAGCATGAGCTGATAGTCCGCCTCTTTTGTGGAGAGGAGCCTTTGATCAGACGCCATGGTTGAATGCTCTTCTTCGCCGCTTCTCTCAAAGGAGCACTGTATTTTCTTCAACGGGAAGTTCTTCATAACCCTAATAGATAATGTATTTATGTTGGCCTCCTTTCTTTTTGATTGGGCCTTTTTGGAAGCCCAATATGTTTTCGTTTTCTTCTAAATCACTTCGAGTATTTCTATTGGAGATTGCATATAGAATTTGGAGAAATATATTTTCCATTAATGGATTAATTGTTAAAAAAGGATGAATTATTTATCACATTTTGAGTTTTAACACCTTTATTAATAATACTATTTTCTATTTTAGGGTTATAGTATTTCGATGACGAGATTTCAACCCATATTATACCGTGCCATGAGTGGTATACAACAAGTATATATTAAATTTTATATTAGGGTTGATAAATAACGTTAATACTGTAAAATTGTGCAATACTAGCTACCATTATAAAAAAATATACTATAGAATCTTTAAAAGTGCAAACAAAACCATGAAATGTTTTTCACTTATTTAAAAACTATAGGAGCTTTAAAAGTGAAAATAAAACCATGAAAAAAATTGTAATAATGTTTTACACTTATTTAGTGGTGACTTTTTCTTGAAGTATGAAAAGAGTCGGGGGATATATATTGTCGGATATTTTATTCATTACTATATATTAAGGCAAACGAAGAATCAAAAGAGTATTAATTGATTAATTAAACATTAGATCTGTTAAAAATTAAAGAGTTGACTATGAATAGGATTTTCGTAGTAATAATAATGATGAAGAGCGCACAAAAAATGGGTTGGATTTGGGCCAAAATGAACGGATCTTTCAGGGTGTCCACTATAATGAGGCGCGGCTATAGCCGCGTTTGGGGAAAAAGCGGGGCGGAAGCGGGGCGGGTTATAGTGGGAAGGGTGTCCGCCGCGGGGGTGGACGCGGCGAGTGGGGCGAGATGCGGCGGACGCGCGATAGCCGTGTGCGCGGCGAGGACGCGGCGGGGGTGCTATAGCCGCGCCTATAGGCGCGGCGCCTATAGTGGAGACATTAGCCGCGGCGGTTGCATGCGATTTTTTATTTTTATTTTTTTCACTTCAATTCACCTATAAATACACCCCACTCCATTCATTATTTTCACACCATTCAAACACAACAACTATACAATTTTCTCTCACTACAATTTGGGGTCGGAAATGAACAATTTGTGGAGAGCCAACTGGAATGCTCTGATTCAACAGGTGCAACACCAGGCCGCCCAGGAGGTAGCGGCCCGTTTGGCGGAGGAGGCGGAGGATGCGGAGGATCCGATCCCTCGCACCATTACTCATCGGCGGACAATCCCACGAGACCACGTCGGTGCTCACCAACGTTTAATGGATGATTACTTCGTGGATAACCCCCGTTATCCACCCGAGATATTCCGCCGGAGATTCAGGATGTCGCAGCGGCTGTTCAATTATATAGCGACGAATTTGGCGGAGCGTTACCGGTGCTTCACCCTCCGGCGTGATGCGGCTGGCCGGATCGGGCTGTCCACACAACAGAAGTGCACCGCTGCAATCCGACAGCTTGCCTACGCCGGACCAGCGGACATGTTCGATGAATACCTACAGATGGGTGAGACTACTGGCCTCACGGTGCTTAGGCAGTTCTGAAAGGGGATCCGGGAAATTTTCGGTGGGGAGTTTCTACGGAAGCCCAACCCGGATGAGTGTCAGCGCCTACTTGATATGCACGGGTCGGTGCACGGCTTCCCAGGAATGTTAGGAAGCATCGATTGCATGCATTGGGAGTGGAGGAACTGCCCCGTGGCATGGAAAGGCCAGTTCACTTCTGGATTCAAAAGCAAACATCCAACGATGATACTGGAAGCCGTTGCGGACTACCGACTGAAGATCTGGCATGCGTATTTCGGCGTGGCAGGTTCGAACAACGACATCAATGTTCTTCAGTCGTCGCCTCTCTTCAACGAGGAGTGCCGGGGGGAGGGGCCAGAAATCAGCTTCGTAGCCAACGGTACGCAGTACAGTAGGGGCTACTATTTGGCAGATGGAATATATCCGCGGTGGCCCGTATTCGTGAAGACTGTCCGCCAACCGGTAGGACCGAAGAAACAATATTTTGCGCACAAACAAGAGAGTGCTAGGAAGGACGTTGAGCGGGCTTTTGGTGTCCTCCAATCGCGGTGGGCTATTATACGGTGTCCGGCACGAGTTTGGCACGAAGATGATGTCGCGAATATTATGTTAGCCTGCATCATATTGCATAATATGATAATAGAAGATGAAGGATTTGCGGCAGAGCGATGGGCGCCGGAAGAGGGTGCAAGTACAAGTCACGGTGTCGCCTCCGCGCCGATCCAGATGGGCGTACCACGGAGCAATGAATATTTGATCCAACGCTTCGCTGATATGCGCAGGACCACATCACATAACACAATGCAGGCCGATTTGATTGAAGAAGTGTGGGCACGTAGGGGAGGTGGTGGCGTTGTGTAAACTTGATAGTGATTTGTACTAGATTCAATGTAGTGTGTGATTTTAATTTTAAATATAATTTAGTGTGTAATCCTAATTTTAATTTTAATTTGTATTTTATTTTTATTTTTATTTTTATTTTTATTTTTATTTTTATTTTTATTTTTAATTCGTATAGTCGGCTTCTTCTAATTACGTATAGCCCGATAAAGTTGTTCATAATTACTTGAAATATTATAAAATAAAAGTTGATTATAAAATTTTGGGGCTATTGGAGGTGTCCACCATAGTGGCGGACACAAAATTTTGGGGCTATGGACAACAAAATTGGGGCTATTGACAAAAACTGGGGCGGGGCTATTGGGCGTGTCCGCCTTATAGTGGACACTCTCAGGCTAGGTTTTTCATACCAAACAATTACTCCATATCTTAATTAATAAAGGGTGATTATATTCCAATTTCTCATTTTAATCCCGGATAAAAAAAACAGTGATAAAAATGATATTACTACATTTACTGTGTTTGAAAAGGAAAAGATTATGATTGAAATCAATTACTCCAATTAAGTGATTGAAACAATAAGTTGATTAAGATAGGATTAATTCTCTTTCTCATTGTAATTAAAACTTGCCATGTACATTGCTTCTCACTCCATATTTAAAGGGTACTCTCCACAATAGAATGATCATCCAATTCTGTACAACTTATACTAGTATTACACTATTATATTGTAAAAAATAAACTATAACCCTGGATTTTAACTAATAATAAAAAATTATATTGCATATACTATTATATGTAGCCACCGATTTCCTATTTTATAACCCTGAATTTAAAAGAATAATAAAATATAATAATATACTACTACTATATTGGATATGGCCTTTGGGCCAATAAGTAGGCTTTTTCAGGCTAGATTTGTCATACCAAACCATTTCTCACTATAACCCCTGATTTAAAAAAAATTAATAAAAATAATATTACACGTATATTCGTAATTACTTATAGTATTATTTTATATAGAGTGAACTACAAAAACAGTCTCTGGACTATGCGTTTATCTCGCTATTAGTCTCTGGACTTTCAAAATATCTCCAGACAACCATGGACTAAGCGTTTATTTCGAAAATGGTCCTTTATCACTGTTTCGGGATGAAAATACCCTTTTGGGGGGTTTTGGGGGGGTTTGGGCAATTTGGTTTTTTTACACTTTTAACATTTTAAATCTAATATTATATCATTGATGTACTAAATCTGATATTATTTCTAAATTATTATTCTTCTTCCCTTTTACTATCCTTCACTTTGTTTCTTTATTTCAATATTATATTTAATTTTATAAAATTAAATTTTAAATTTCAATTTATAAATATCAATAAATTTTTATTAATTATTAAAATTACTATTAAATAAAAAAATTAATAGTTTTAATAAATATTTGATAGTGTCTAATATTAATCAATAAGGTACGACGACGCCTTAGTTTTAATCAATATTTATAGTTTTAATTATAAATAGTTCATATAACATGATTTATTCTGACATAAATATGCATCTAATGTAAGACTAATATAATTTTTGTTTATTAATTTAAAAATAATTAAAATTAACTAGAAAATTTCAACAAAAATTCTCCTATATCAAATTTTAGTAGTATCAAATTTTTAGTCAACTTCATAATATTTAATCACAAGCAATTATAACAACCGAACGAAGGCTAAATAGAATAACTCTTATTTTTCCATCATGATTAATCTGTACTTCTTCAATTCAGCTAAATATTATATTAAATAACAAAAATTAATAGTTTTAATCAATATTTATAGTGTCCATGAATTAATAGTTTTAATTAAAAAAATTTATTGCTATTTAAAAATTTTAAATTTAATTTTATAAAATTAAATCTAATATTGAAATAAAGAAACAAAGTGAAGGATGTCAAAAAGGAAGAAGAATGATAATTTTGAAATAATATCAGATTTAGTACATCACTGAAATAATATCAAATTTAAAATGGTAAAAGTGTAAAAAGACCAAATTGCCCAAACCCCCCAAAACCCCCCCAAAAGGGTATTTTCATCCCGAAATAGTGAAAAATGACCATTTTTGAGATAAACGCTTAATTCATGGTTGTCTGAGGATATTTTGAAAGTGTAGGGACTAATGGCGAGATAAACGCATAGTCCAAGGACTGTTTTTATAGTTCACTCTTTTATATAAATGAGAGGGTATAGTAAGTTTTTTTGGGGGAAAGTAAATATGGTGGATAAATTTATAATTAATGAGTATAGACTGTGAAACAATTAAAGTAATTAATATATGTATATGTGAGTATTTAAACATTAAAAAAATCATATAATCCCGGAGTTAAGAGAATAATAGAATATGAGATCACATATGCTATTAATAAGTGTATATGTGAGAATCAAAATATACTATAAAATGAAAAGAATAAGCAATTAAAAGTGTTTATATAAGGATTTAAATGTTTTTAAAATCAGAGAAATAAGCAATTAATAAATGTAAAAATAAAAAATAAAAAATGTTGGCAATTAAAAGTGTTTATATAAGGATTTAAATGTTTTTAAAATCAGAGAAATAAGCAATTAATAAATGTAAAAATAAAAATGGGGTTCAAACCCATGCGCACTTATTGTGTAGAAGATCTTAAGTCTTCCCCCTTAACCTCTCGGGCAAACCAGTTGATTGTTTATATTTTTCATAATATTTTAATTATTACATTTCACATAGTAAGAAGTTAGCACATATTAGAAATATGTATATTGATCCACTAAAATTATAATTTACTCATGTAATAATAGATTAAAATATTCCAAAGTTATAGCAAAATTATAAGGTATCATTTGCAATAGTTTTTTTTTTAATGGAAACTTGATCATCTTATAATAGAGGTAGGAAAAATTGAAAAAGGAAAGGGATTTAAGGGAGACAATCATAGGAAGAAGGTGCATGTACCCAACCAACTTTTGTCACATGCATCAAATGAGTAATTGAATGGTTGTAGATGAAGCTTAGGCCCCAACTGCTATAAATTGGTCCCAATTATAACTCTCTTACCATGTTCTACCATTTTCATTCTCAATTTTAATACCTATAAACATGTATTTGGGGTGAGGGGAGTGGGTAATGCCCATATGAACCTCTTTGTTTTTTCCTTTCTGTATTGGTGAGCTTGTCGAAATTATTTTAGAGTTATCTTCGATTCTTCGGCTCTTACTAAGTTGACGTTACATAGAAAATTGCTTGAGGTTGGAGGAATAGAAAGGGCTTAAATTGCATAAATAAGTAGTAAGAAGAAA
Source organism: Salvia splendens (assembly GCF_004379255.2). Taxonomy (NCBI): domain Eukaryota; kingdom Viridiplantae; phylum Streptophyta; class Magnoliopsida; order Lamiales; family Lamiaceae; genus Salvia; species Salvia splendens. The sequence goes on along the minus strand of NC_056036.1, from coordinate 41,316,379 downwards.
GGAATTTGGCAGTGTTAAAAAGTAATTTTGACGTTAACCTAGTATGCTTTATGCTGCGTACTTGATGTGAGCATTATTTGTGATTACCACTCTCGTTTAATCCACATTTATCATTACTTGTTTAGTTTTATACAATGCATCCAAAATTGTTACTCACATTGTTAAATTTACAAATTAATTTAAAATCAAAGTCCAAATTGTTATCTTATTCATTTATTTGAAGTTTTATAGAGAAAATAATCGAATCGAGCTTTGATTTTCATTCATTTGCGATATAACGTCATTTATAATTATAACTTTTGATATAATAGAATCAAACAAATGTATAAACAAAACAAATACTAACATTAAAGCATTTGCCAACATTTTTTTTTTCTGCGTCCACCCTGACTAACTCCTCACTGCCATTTTAGCTGACTAACGAGGAACGAATCACAAATACTATAAAATGTAAATGTATTGTTTTTTTGTTTGAAAGTGTTATATCAAAATGTCAAAAGTCAAAATGTATTGTATTTTTTGTTTGAAGGGGTTAAGTGATTAGCTTATTAGGGCTAAACCCTAAACCCGTATGGTTCTTTTTATCTAACTTTTTGTCTGTTATATCTTTTATTTTTCTTGCAATTCTTGGTATGATATGTTGGTATATGTACCTTCAAATATTCGCTTCAAATATTCAATGCTATGATACTACGATATAAATGCCAATAGCCTTTTGATATTTATTAATTTACCTCTTTTTGCCATAATGGTCAATTATTTTGACAGTGGGTGATCATATTTTCATATATATAGTTGGTCGTAGTAATAAATGTGATCATGTGAAATGCGTGGTTTATTTTTTCAATTTATGTCTTTAATCTTTGACTCAATGAAAGTAATAATCATTTCTTAATGTAATGATTGTAATAAAAGTGACATATTACCACTTTTTTTCTTTTATTTATTTTCACTACAAGACACAAAATATAATCCCTGTAAAGAATGATGCATAATTATACAGCAATGGAGCAATACAAATAGCGCCACATATAATATTAGTACTAACTAATTTTGGGAAACATATATTTACTAGTACTTTTTTTTGTTAAAAGATAAAATGAAATACCAAAACAATTTTAAATTTTATTTTCTTAAATTTTCAAGATAAAAAATTATATATATTTTTTATATTACTACTTAATAGTATAATTTAAATTTTTGGATTAAAGTTTATTCCCACCTTTTCCTTATAAATTAAGTACTACTAGATTTATTGCGTTGCCCGTCAGATGCATATACTTCCATTACTATAACAATTCAATTACTAAAACTTATAATCAAAATATATCGTAATAAAAATTATATATTTACTATTTAATCGTTTAAATTGCCGCTAATATCCTAATACAGTTAACAAAATGAATACTAACAATTGAAGTTATATTTTTAGCCAGTTAGAAACTATATTGGAATCCTTCCAAACCTAATAATCAAAAAATCAATTACTAATATGCTTTTTCAGTAGAGTGAATATTGCATGCTCAGCATGTGGGGAACAAAATAAGTACCTATCACAAATCAATTATTTGTGACGCTAATTAATTATATATGCAACTTTAGCAACATCATGTCATTATATGCAAACTAAAAATTCAAATATTTTCTACCCAAGGTTCCGTTTGTTATTCAAAAGTGGGATCCGTTATCTTATTTTAATCTATTCCACCAAACATATAAATAAATCATCTTATCTTTAATCTTATCTAGCAAGAAATAACACAAAATCGAAATTAATTAGTAACTTTTATTTTTATCTTCTAAACTCAAGTACTACTAATTTAATCTCGATTTAGTCGTAGTTTTTATCTAACAACATAATCAAACTAATTAAGCGTTATTAGTATATCATAAAAACTTCACATTATTCTAATGATTAAGAAAAAATGTACATTAATGATGAATAACTTGAAAAGGTAATCACGGTAAATTGATCAATTTGAGACAAGGTGTGATTACAAATAATTATCTACAACTACATTAGCCAGCTCAGGCCTTACATCAAGTTGTACACTATAAATTCAAAAACAAAGATCCCACGCGACGGTTAGATCAACTTTTTGTAATAAATTATTCATTTCAATACTTAGGCTTAAATGATTAATTTGACCTAGTTGACTAGTCGTATTATTTGGACTATTTGGCGGTATTTATTCATTATTGTTAATTAGGAGAATAATTTTCAACAAAATAAGAATACTCATAAAATTAATCATATCAACTTTGTATCTTTATTGGATCGATCGAACAAGAACATGGTAATTTTAGATCAAGGTATATAGAGCGGATTCGGTAATTCATTAATAATTAATATTAATGTTTTAACTATTTAAATTCTTTATTTCTATTACGTTCTAGAGTTAAAATTAGGTTATCGTTCCTCCACTTTTCATAGTCGTCTCGATCCATAACATTTCTTGTCTTCACCAACACGGCGTCCACTACCATGCTGTTGTCAGGTCATATCTCATTCACAACATGGCTAAATTGTCTGTCGTTATCATGTTTGTTGTGTCTGACTCATCTTGTTATCATGTTTTGTGAACCCGAATAGGATCATAAGTGTGGCCAAGAGCATGTCGTGTATGAGTCGTGTTCAAGTTTGAATGTAACAAGTCGGATTTGTATTTAAGTTGAGAGTTTTTTAATAGGCCGTGTTCGATTTGACTTACTTGAGCCATTATCAAGTTGATCAGAAAACAACTCAATCAAAACATTTAATTTTACCTATAATTAATTAACCACCAAATAAATTAACGAATTTTAAATTAATTCTATAACTACAAATTATACATCCATTAAAGTAATATCTTGCTCCCTCTTGGTCGAGCGGGTCGGTCATATTTTGGGCCCAACCTTTATTAAATAATAATTGGCTCCATTTGTTTTTTGAAGCAATTATTTGCTATATTTGATTTCCCTAGTCAATCTAAGAAATTATCCTAAATTCCTAATGAACAACGTTTGACATTGCTAACTATGTTCATTGTTTCAAATGAGTTTATTGTAGACTACTGTCTCATGATTCAATGATTCATCTATGCAGATTTGCTTTGAGAGCAATAAAGGTGAATCAATTTATTAATATTAATCATGAATTGCTTTGCGATGATTTTTAACTTTTATAACAAGTATCATCTTCTTTCTTATTTTAAATAATACAGGTAGCCTAAACGAATCAAGCTACATTCATTTTTATTTATAATTAGGTGGAGTATTATTTATTTTATATGCCCAATACAAATGCATAATTAATTTAATTAATTACAATCTATTTTGTTTTTTGCCAACCATTTCTGTACAAACTCTTGTGTACTTTTGCAACATTTCAACCACCTTTCTTCCTATACTTAATTGTTCGTAGTTGCCTTTTGTATTTTTAAATTATAATTTGAGTTACTGTTCTTGAATTTTTTTTTTATTATGCCAATATCTAGGATGAAGTCTGATTTAGTTTTAATGGAACGTTATTCAAATACACAAATTAATTATTGTTTCTCTTTATATTAATGACTGGTTATCAAATCCATAGATATTCATTAAATCAAGAAGGTAAATAAAGCAGTCAGTAAAGTAGAAGTAATTTCGGCGAAAACCTCCTATGTAAAAATAATATATTTCCTCCCTTTTAATAAACATACGCATTTTTTACTTTTTCGCCATTCCATAAACAATACAAATAACATTATACTAGTATTTATAAAAAAAATATGTCCAAATATTTGTGCATGTTTTTATGGAACAGAAGAAATATATATTGACTATAAATTTAAAAAAGGCAATACCCTACACAAAGGTGCTAATTAATTATGTAGGCGAATGTTGAACAATTATTTTTATATAAAATGACATGTTGAAGGTGACATGCAATATGTGATCAAGAAACAGAACTTGTATGCCGACATATAAGACCAAATTAAGAAAACAAAATTCAAACCACAAAAAAAAAAAAAACTATTTCATTATTTTATTATATAAATTTCACATTCTGCATTCACCAAATTTAGTCTATGCAGTGAAAGACACAAATTTAAACATAAAGTTGAGAAGTAGGAATAATTGAAATATTCTTAATGAACAATGACTTATCTTTGGAGATAAAAAATTATCATAAATAGGTATTTTCTACTTTTGATGGAAGGAATAAAATGAAAATTATAATTATTTTTAAAATATTGGGTTAGGTAGGAGGAAAATTTTAATTTGTGTTCGGCGCAAAGGTTGTATAGTTTTTCATGCGTTCAAGATGTAATTAAACCAAGAATAAGAGACAAAGATAATTCCTAAAATTCAGGATTTCAATGCGAGGATTGTATTAGTTACTATTTATTGTATTTTTGTCTCTTATATTCGAATTGCAATTTGGAAATGTGTTCCAAGTTACATTAGTTTAAAATCCATGTTTTCATAACAAAATTATTATCATAATTAAGGTAACAGAATTTCATTAAACGTTACGTGTCTGTTTAACTTTATAATTGGTTTTGACAAGTTATTTATGTATATATCGTTTTGGTTTAAATTAAGATACAAAATATGCAAGAAGGTGAGTTTTTTTATATTATAAGGTACACGAATTTCAGTGAATTTTTTTTTATATCATTGATCTATACAATGAGCTATTCTTGTCCTCGTCACATATATACATAATTAGATAGAAACCATCCTTTAACAACACAAGTAAAGCTATATCCCCTATATATTATTGATCATTGATTATAAAACTATAATGATATAAAAATGCATACTATTTATAAAAATAAGTCACGTCCTTCGCTATTTTTCTGCTGATTTTTGTCAACATTCTTCTTCAACGTTTTCATTCATTGGGAAATGTGAAGGGATGGATTGCAAAGTTAGGCCAAGACACCTCCCAAAAAGATCATATCTCTAAGGCCATCCACAATAGGAATAGCCCAGCAATAGCCCAGCCATAGCCTAGCCACTGCCACATTATCAGCACTAAAAATCCTCATGCCACATCATAAATAGCCCAGCCATAGCCTAGTCACATCATAAATAGCTCAGCCACATCAATAGCCACATCACTAATAACAATTATATAAAATGAGATAATTAACAATCACACAATATACAGAATTTAAGTTACGAGACATATACGGGAAACATTAATAATACTATTAAAAATTTAAAAAGTACAATAATTTTAAAATATTACAATAATTAAAAAAAAAAGTACAATAATTTTAAAAAAAGTACAATAATTAAAAAAAAAGTACAATAATTCACTCCTCGTCGCCGTCGTCGTCTCCTCCGTCGCCGTCGCCACCATCGCCTCTGCCTTCGTCGCCGTCGCCTCTACTCCCGGCAGCTTCCCTCCGTGCCGCCTCCAAATCCTCCTGCATGTTCAGGAGCAATGTTTGAAGCAAACTCTTCTCCACGGGGTCCACCGCCGCCCGCCATTCGGCCATCGTCTTGACCATCTGAGCGCGCGTTTGTTGACGCGCGAAGAATTTGAGATCCGCTGTGGATTGGCCAAGGGGGATGCCGACTGGACCTCCTGAGAACCCCCGACGACCCCCATCGCCTCCCGTTGAGCCCGCATGTGCCCAACCGGACGAGTACGGCGAGCAAACGAACGAGGGGTCGGGACCTCCTGGGCCGTCTCAGGGAGGTCGTGGGAACCACCACTACTGCCGCTGAAATCACCGGAATAGTTCAGCCGTTGCTTCTTCGGCCAGCTAGAGTCGACACCTACTCAGAACTTCTCGGAGTCGTTCAGCACAAGATAGCAGTTCCAGTAGGTGAAGTCCTTGTACACCCCCTTCAGGGGGAAGGCTTTCTCCGCTATCCTCCTGCAGTCGTCCTCAGTTTGCCCACTGCTCATCATGCGGAGGGCGTTGGTGTACAAGCCCGAAAATCGGGAGACCGCAACCCTGATTCGGTCCCACGCCTTCCGGCAATCCTCCCCATTGCGTGGCCTCCCCTCCGGGCAAAACCTCTGGTAGGCTGCTGCTATCTTGCCCCACAAGTTGACGATCCTCTGGTTGTTCGAAATGAGAGGATCGTCGCAAATACTCACCCACGCCTTGGACAGCGCGACGTTCTCCGCGTCCGTCCACCTCCTCCGTACCGCGTTGTCGTCCTCACCCGGCTGCGAGGACTCGCCGACCCTTTTCCCCTTGCCTTTCTTCTTTGGGGTGCCCCGACCCCGCCCTGCGCCCCCCGTTTGAACGGGAGCATCCAGAATACCGGAAAGATCTATCCCCAAGTCATCGAAGGAGAAAGTGTCAAACTGGGCCGGAGGCGCAGCCTCCGTTGGCGTCGATGTGTGCGACGAACCAGTCGAAAAATCAACACTGGGGCGATAGACGTGCCCCGGCGTCCCCTGTGTCGCCGGTACCCCCGCCGGGCATCATCTGCATTCTGGGTGCCCACCCCGGCATCTGGACACTGAGTGTCCACCCCGACATCGCCGGAAACGCCCCCGGCGGACTCCCCCCCGCTGGTATCCCGGGCATCATCTGCTGCCACGGGTACATGTTGTAGTATGGGTGCATCTGACTCGGGTGCATCTGACTCCATCCACCTCCCACGGGGATCGGGGGAGTTTGAGATCCGCTACTCCCTGAAGTAGGCTCGTTGTTGAGATCCATTTACCGTTGTTGATCTTGTACAGAAATTTAGATAGAGAGAGTACTCGTTAATACAAGTGGTGCGAATGAAAATGACAGGCAAGTCGCGTATATATAGTGTTTCGGAATAAAAAAATAAAAATTCGCGCTAGGCGGTGCGCTAGGCGATCCGGACGCTGCAATAGCGTCTAGCGGATCGCCTAGCGCACCGCCTAGCATCGCGGAACCGCCGAGCGCTAGGCGGTTTTTTTCCGCGAAATCGGCTAGGCGGCTGCAATAGTTCGCCTAGCGCACCGCCTAGTGCCGGCGCTCGGCTAGGCGGTGCGCTAGGCGCTATTGTGGATGCTCTAACTCGATTTTCATGCAAATTTGATGATAAGAAACTGATATTTTAATGTTAGTTGTGGCAATCGTATTGGTTATTACTCCCTCCATTATATACTACTCCTTTATTATCCATTTCTTAATTTAATGTCCCAAATTACAATTTATTTTTCTTGTTTAATTATTTCAAAATTTTCTTTCATCAAAATCGAAAAAAAATGCATTTTCTTAATTCATGTCCAAATAAAAAGTGAACTAAACTAGTGGAACAAAGGAAATATTAAGGATTTATGACCTCATGTTGCAAAACTAACTTAAGTAATCAAAGCTGAAATATTAAGATTCAACCTCACCTACACAATAATCTATACATCATCTTAAGATGGATTATAATAGCTAAAGTAATTTTTCTCATTCAAAGCAAATCAGTGGAACACATAGCTAAAGATATCTCATTTTTACTTTCTTCTAGTAAATAGGTTACACAGTTATTAATTTATTTTATTTGTATATTATTATAAAATTAATATATAAAAGTGATATTTTTTCAGCTTATATTTATTCAACTTTATGAGGGGCCTCCGAGAATTACGGATCTGGGCAGGGTTTTTCCGCAAATAAAAATAATGGCTGGTCAATATTAGAGGCCACGTGGCCTAGTATTGAGCAAACATTTCTGCAGCAATCCTGGGATTTTACACACGTGAGATATATTAATATTAGTAGTACTATTTTTATATTTAGATTTTATAATAATTTTGGATTTTAAGATATTGATAAACTATTAAAATTAAACAATTTAATAATATTTTAGTTTTACGATTGGCAAAATAAAATGTACTACATACTAAGACTCTTTCGTATTAGTGCATACTAATATTTAATACATATACGTATTGATTTATCAGTTATAGAATAAATCTTTTGTGTTCGAGTATATATTATCAAAGATATATTATTATATCTGTAGTAAGAATTATAGTACTTAGTAACTTGCTTTCCCATTTATATGAATTAGTGCAAAATTCTTATCGAATAGCTAGGTCAAAAGGGATATCGAGTTTTTCCTTCTAAAGATGACTTAATTGAAGTATGTAAGGACAATTTTGACAATCATAATTCATTTGGAGACTTTTCTTAATCTTGGTCATTTCATTCTTAAAATATCAATCAATCATTTACTCATCTATGAATTGGGATTTAGTTTGCCTCTCCTTTTTTTAAATTCGAAATGTCTAAGCACATGGATTTATATTTCAAAACTTGTTTGTGTTGGTCGGCACAATCCAACAATATGAACAAATGATTTACTTTGGCGTGCATCTGTCTGCCATTGAGAGCAATTACCTCTATATATTGATTGACATTATTGAATTTCATCAAATTTGAATGAAATTAAAAAATAGAGCTATTACTAGCTAATTGAATTGTGAAATTAGATGTCACAATATATCACTAATCATTCACCACTAGCACAACTCTTGCAATTTTTGTTTCATTTATTAATTTATTACGGATGGTATTACGAGTCAAATCTCATCGGACAATATATATATATACATAGCTAATCCAAGCCTCCTAGCTCAAGTGGTTGAGAAGGATGGCAAGGATATGGCACCATCCAGGAGGTCTTGAGTTCGAATCCTGGATGGTGTAACTTGTGATTAATTTCCCCTGTGGGCTTGATCAAGGTTGTTTCCTTGGGGCTTGGCAAGCTTTCGAGCCTGGGCACGTCTGAGGGTGATGGGTAGTCTACGGGCTCGGACCCGGCTGACCAGGGGGGCTAGAGAACGGGCTTGAAAAGGCTAGTTCATAGGCTAGTGCTCGGCTGGGGGGCTAGTATTCGAGCCACGAGGGGCTGTGTAGAGCTAGTTCGCTTGCCAAATGTATCCCGAACTCCTATGTATGAAAAAAATTAAAAAAATAATATATATATACATAGATATGCAATTAATGCAAAACTAATTTTAAACATAGAACGCTTTAAGGTCATTTTCACTGTTTTTAATTCATTATAAAATTGGATTTTAAAAATGGCCTAGGTCATTTTTTAATCGTTTTAACTCATTTTAATATCCAAAATTTCCATAATGAACTGAAAACAAAGTAAAAATGATTGAGTGTTCTCTTATAATGACCTGCCTTTAGTTATGTGTTCTGAATTTACGGGAGTGTTTTGTCTTTAACATGATGCACTTGAATTTTAAATACTACGTAATAACAAAAAATCACTAATACATTGTCAAAATTACCAAGATCAGATTTTGATTCAACATACTTGTGCAAAATTTGATTATTAATTTTAGTTGTCCTGATAGATTAAGTCAATATTTTGAGTATTAAATCACATGTGCATGTATAGTAAAAAAAAGTTTGACAAATGAAAATCCATAAAATAATTAAAATGCAAGGTAGTCAAGACCTCAGAATAATTAAAATTAAGGTAGTTATATAGTCAAGATACCAACTGTCTTGATAGATTAATTCAATATGTTAACATTAAATTACATGTATATACATATAGGAAACCAAAGTTTGTCAAATGAAATCTATTGAATGATTAAAAACAAGGTAGTAATAAGTAATATAGTCAAGATATCAGCTCATAAAAATTTCAACTAATTAATTAAAGATATTAAAAACCGAACCACCAAAGTGAGGGGGCAATAGTGACATTTCATGACATTAATGTCAGATCCGCTAACCGACAAATAAGGGGGTCGGCAAATGTCGGCAAGTGAGCCGAGTAGACAATCTCGCCTCTCGAAATTCCTTTTTTACCCCCGCCATCATTTTCGCATAAATACCTCTCTATTTAAATATTGAGGGGAAAAAAATTAAAATAAACCCTGAATTTTTAAATTTAATTTTTTCCTTTCCCCCAATAGAATATTACTTCTAATATTCCTACACCATTTACGCCACACGCACTGTAAAATATCCCTCAGCCCCTCCTTCCTTCTCCATCTCTCTTCTTTCTCTCACTAAAATCTGGTGATCCGAATTTAGAAAGCCTCTCGTTTCCTGGAAGTTTGTGAATTTTCGGCATTATCGTTTTCATGTCAGTTATGCTGGTTTGATGAAGCCGTCTTGGATCCTTCTCGGACGATTCCGGTATGTTTCTCCGGTTGCAATCTCATAGCATTTCAAACAAATTGTTTATCGAATGTGTTGTATTGCATTGCGTGGATTTTTGGTAACATAGTGTTTGAGTTTTACTAAATATTGATTGAATTGCAGCTGATTTATGTTGATATGTATCGCTTGTTTGCAAAAGATGGAAGGATTTTTGAAAAATGAAAAACGAATCAGCTGATGGAGAGTTGAGTTTGTGGTCATGATGTGAGATCGTCATTTGAAATCCTGATTTTTGGATTGTGTTTTTTTTCTTTGGAAGTGTAGATTTCCAGCTAAGAATTTCTAACTTTTGTTGCAATTTGGATTAGTTGTTGATTTGTGAGGAGAAAGTATGGGTAACTAAATCTATCATGCCTATTGATTGATTGCATTGATGACTAATTATTGTTTTGTTATTAATGATTTCCTTTTGACTAACTTGATGTGACGAGGTAAAAACAAGTTGGGCATTAAAGTTGCTATTTCTAAAAATGAACTGGTTATAGAAAAAGACAGATTTCTGCGTTTTTGAGAGGCTAATTAATTGTTCATTTGTGCTCTGATGATTAATGATTCGTAAACCTTATGTTCGTTATTTTTGCAGGATTTTGCAAATTCCATTTTGAAACTAAACCGTTATTTCCACCGTTAACATGGATGCTTCTGAGATTGAAGAAAGTTTAATCTCTATTGGTGAGCCAAAGGTATGGAATGCAAAAGCCAGACTTATCTTTTTGCTAGCTTAATTTGGTGTTTGGCTAGCATTAATTTTATTTCGGCAATATGTTCAATGCGTTCTTGCATTTAGCATCTTTACTTTTGGCTTCGCATGAACTTATGGATGGTTGTTCTCTAGGTATGTTTACTGATTAACTAGATATGGTGTTGATGCAGTTACATGGTGAGATGTGCAAGAGCCTTTGTATCGTGTATGTGAAGGTGCTTTCCATTTTTCCAGACCTAGAAGCAGCTAGGCCAAGAAGCACATCCGGCATTCAGGCACTATGTGCTCTGCACATTGCACTCGAGAAGACGAAGAATATTCTTCAACACTGTGCAGAGTGCAGTAAACTTTACTTGGTACGATAGCTTCTGGTTTCATATTTATTATATCGCCTGCAAAAAATGGATCCTCGTTCAGATATCCAAAGTAGAATTTTGGTAACTTGGTCACCATGCTTATTGGTTTCTAATAAAGTTCAACACAACTGTTTTAAGTAATTCATACTGCTAATGTGTCTTTCATAAACTTTCTTGCTTTTCACTACTTCACTAGCTTCTAGAGAGATACATTTGAAAGCAAGTTCACTATTATATTTAAAACTTAAAAGCATACCTGCAACCATGACTGACTTTATTACTTTTCTGTTCATCAGGCAATAACCGGAGATTCTGTTGTTCTAAAATTCGAGAAGGCAAGATCTGCCCTAGAAGATAGTTTAAATCGGGTTGAAGATATTGTTCCACAAGTTATTGGTGTTCAGGTACAAGTTGTATTTAAATTTTATTTTTTGTGTTTTTAGTCCTACATTTGTGTTTTGATTGGGGCATTTCTCACCTCTTCTTTTCCAAGAATAATAGGAATTATGAACGGCGAAAACGTATTCAACTTGTAATTTTTACTCTTTTGTTATTGGAGTTTATGTTATTAGTTACTGAAAGACTAGATTTACTTCTTGTGCACTCAAAGACTAACTGATAATGCATCCATGTTTATTTCTCTGATTTGGAATTATTACTCTTCAAGTTGTGCTGTCTGGAATTATTTATGAACCTTTAAATGGCTTTATTAGTTTCTTTCTCATCTGAATGGCGTTTTTCCAGATTGCTGAAGTTTTAGCTGAGCTTAGAAGGATTGAGTTCGCACTTGATCCTGTGGAGAAGCAAATTGGTGATGAGATAATTGCTTTGCTCCAGCAAGGAAGAAACTTCAACAACAGTTCAAATGACAATAATGAGCTTGAATCCTTTCACCAAGCTGCTTCTAAATTGGGTATCACCTCTTCGAGAGCTGCTCTTAGGGAGAGGAGGGCTTTAAAGAAGCTCATAGACAGAGCACGTGCTGAGGAAGACAAAAGGAAAGAGTCAATAATCGCTTATCTTCTTCATCTCATAAGGAAGTATTCAAAGTTGTTCAGAAGTGAGCTATCAGATGATAATGATTCACAAGGTTCAACGCCTTGCTCACCTACTGTTCAAGGGTCTTTGGATGATGGTATTGTTCTGGGGCGCAATGGCTGCGCCTTTGACAGACAACTGTCAAAACTCAGTTCTTTTAATTTTAAGTCCAATTTCCGGAGATCAGAACAGATGACAGTCCCTCCTGAAGAATTAAGGTGTCCGATATCATTGCAACTTATGTACGATCCAGTTATTATAGCTTCTGGGCAAACATATGAAAGGGTTTGCATTGAAAAATGGTTCTGTGATGGGCACAATACTTGCCCTAAAACACAGCAGCATCTCTCTCATCTTTCGTTGACTCCGAATTATTGTGTTAAAGGTTTGGTGGCTAGTTGGTGTGAACAGAATGGAATTCCTGTTCCAGATGGCCCACCAGAGTCCCTTGACCTTAATTATTGGCGTCTAGTGTTATCAGAGAGTGACTCGACAAATTCAAAGTCATTAGAAAGTATCAGTTCATGCAAGTGCAAGGGTGTTAAGGTGGTACCTTTAAATGACAGTGGGACCATTGTGGAAGCTGAAGGAAATGAAGAGGAAGAGATCTCTACACAGGAGGATGACTGTGAAGGTAATATCTTTCAGAAATACGAGGATTATCTGAGAATTTTGGAGAAGGAGGATAATTTGATGAAGAAATGCAAAGTGGTAGAGCAAATAAGACACTTGCTAAAGGATGACGAAGAAGCCAGGATTTATGTGGGGGCTAATGGTTTTGTCGAAGCATTGCTGCTCTTTTTGGAGTCTGCTGTCTCTGCCAAGAATGTGATGGCTCAGGAAATTGGGGCAATGGCTCTATTCAACCTTGCTGTAAACAATAACAGGTATACTAAGATCCAAGTTACAATTTCTGAAGCTTTCAGTAGCTGCACTAGATGAACAAGTAGACTACAAGTCTTTTGCTTGGTTATTAAACATATCTATTATTAGTAGCACACATTGAATTCTACCATTTCCAGATCTATCATGTATTGCACGCCGTTCATCTGTCATAATTTTAGGACCAACACAAATATCTAAGTCTCTCTACTTATTCAGAGTAGACTGATTCTGTAAATATTAGCCTCATAAGAAAGAATGCTTTGGAACGTCTCATTCACCACCACTTTCTTTTGCGGGCTTGAGAATGATCTAATTTACCGAAATGCTCATGTTAAACAACTTTTTCTGTGCTTTTCAGAAACAAAGAATTGATGATGGCATCAGGAGTACTTCCAATACTACAGAACATGATTGTCGACGCTGATTCTGTTGGAGCAGCCTCAGCTCTTTACCTGAATCTTTCGTGCCTCGAGGAAGCCAAGTCAGTTATAGGAACTACGGAGGCTGTCCCTTTCTTGATCTGGGTTCTTAAGAACGAAAATCACGAGCAATGCAAACTTGATGCTCTCCACACACTCTATAACATTTCGAGTCAAGCCACGAATATTCCTCACCTCCTTTCAGCTGGCATCATTGACGCCCTCCAAACTCTCATCACACACCCGAGCGACCAAGCTTGGACCGAGAAATGCATCGCTGTGCTAATATATCTGGCCTCTAGCAACACCGCAAGAGATGAAATGGTGAAGACCCCTGGGCTGATCGGTTCCCTTGCCACCATCTTGGACGTGGGCGAGCCCATCGAACAAGAACAAGCCGCGGCTTGTCTTTTGATATTGTGCAATGCAAGCGAGAAGTGCAGTCAGATGGTCCTTCAAGAAGGGGTGATACCTTCGCTGGTGTCCATTTCAGTGAGTGGGACTGTGAGAGGGAAACAGAAAGCGCAGAAGCTTCTGATGTTTTTCCGCGAGCAGAGGCAACGAGATCCGCCGCCTGGTCCTGCAGAGCCAGGGTCTCAGAGTGGCGAGTCCGAAGATGCAAAGCCATTGTCAAAGACGGTTTCGAGGAGAAAAGTCGGTAAGATCTGGGGTTTCTGGTGGAAGAACAAGAGTGTCTCCATGTACCAATGTTAGAAGGGAGTTTACTGCTGTGAAGTTCTTCTCCTCCCGACCGGGCGGGTGTAGCATCGCACTGGACTAGGATAGATGGTGTGCGAGTAAAAATTAACGGTAGAAGAAGAGCAAGTACGTGTTGAAGAAAATCTTAGGTGTGAATAGTTTGTTGTAAATCCTGGGATTTAGCTATGGAGCTCAGTAACGTTTTTGGTATAAGCCTTATATCATGAAATGAGCTCCAAATTTCTATTTTAAAAATCACCCAATTTTGTAGGTAACTTTTGCTAGTACTTTTTTAGTTTACTGGAGTCATATTTTAGTTAGTTGCCACTTTGTATAATTTTGTGCATTCGAGAAAAGTGAATGAAAAAACAAAATTTGCTAGCATTCAACTGGTCATTGCGATCTATTTTTCTTCGAATTTGTAATAAAATCATAATGTAAAGTAAATATATATATATATATATATATATATATATATATATATATATATATATAGGGATGTATTCATTTCCTTTTCCTATATTTCCTCCTTTTTCCTTCTTAATATCAGCCATTAGATTAGAGAAATGGACGGTCAAGATCAACATTGGGTAATTAATCCCGTGTTGCATTATTTGTCCTATTTTGTGCATTATGAGGGTACAATAGTAATCTAATAATGGCTGGAAACCGCTACGAATAATGCACCACATGGTCACGAGTAATGCATATAATTGCCTATATAATGCACAATATGTGAACTGCAATGCATACGAATAAGATGTACCATGTTATGATGTTTGACACACGTTTCTTGTTTCCCCTAAGGGTTTAATAAGCTTAGGGGCTAGGGTATAGTACGTAGACATTACTAAATGCACGTATGTAATCTTCAATCCGTTGATTAACCCATATACACAATACCTCTAATAATGCATAATATACTGAGATAATGACAATTAACAGCTACATAATGCACTACCTAAACCAAATAATGCACATACGTATATTCCAATAACAACAATTTGTTAGTAATGTCTACGTACTATACCCTAGCCCCTAAGCTTATTAAACCCTTAGGGGAAACAAGAAACGCGTGTCAAACATCATAACATGGTACATCTTATTCGTATGCATTGCAGTTCACATATTGTGCATTATATAGTTAATAACATCCATTACTCGTGACAATTTGGTGAATTATTCGTATCGTTTTATAATTTGTTATTAATGCGTACGTACTATACCCTAGCCCCTAAGCTTATTAAACCCTTAGGGGAAACAAGAAACGTGTGTCAAACATCATAACACAGCACATCTTGTTCGTATGCATTGCAGTTCACAAATTGTGCATTATATAGTCAATTATATCCATTACTCGTTACCATGTGAAGATTACATACGTGTCTATGTACTATACCCTAGCCCCTAAGCTTATTAAACCCTTAGGGGAAACAAGAAACGTGTGTCCAAACATCATAACATGGTACATCTTATTCGTATGCATTGCAGTTCACATATTGTGCATTATATAGTCAATTATATGCATTACTCGTGACCATGTGGTGCATTATTCGCAGATACCAAAATGTGGCAGTTACTTTTCCGTCAAATGTCAATAATAACCCTGTAATGCATACAACCACCTTCTATAATGCAACACGGAACCAGTTTTATAGAATCAATCTGATCCGTTGATGCCTTAGATCTAATGCGTAATATTAAGAAGGAAAAAGGATCTAAGATGTGAAAAGGAGAATAACGCTCATATATACATATAAACATATATTGATTTTTTTAAAAAAAGAAATGACTCAGCTTGGACAATCCAAAAGGAAAGCAATTTGGAGGAGCGGAGAGAGGAAATGAATTACATAACTAAGAAAAAGGAGTATAAGAATTAGTAAAAAATTTTTACAGGCATTTGTTAATAGTAATAAATTGCATAAAATTTGTAGACGATTTAAAAAATTAGATTTTTTTAATAGATAAAAGTAATAATGATCGACGGCGCAGCATCCATCGCATCCAACGGCAGTAGAAAAAGAGGAATCAATCAAACCCAAATCAATCAAAGCTAAGCAAACAGGAAGTGAGATATGGCGATGGCTGTAACTCTGGCGAGGCGAAGGGCGGCGGCGCTGTTATCTCCATCGTCAAAGCAGCTTTACAGCGGAGCGTGGATTCTCAGCAGGGGATTCGCCACCGGATCTGATGAAAACGACGTGGTCATTATTGGCGGCGGCCCTGGAGGTTACGTCGCCGCTATCAAGGCGGCCCAGCTAGGCCTCAAGACCACATGTATCGAGAAGCGGGGCACCCTCGGAGGTACCTGTCTCAACGTCGGCTGCATCCCTTCTAAGGTCTGTTCCTGCTATGTGCCCTAATTGCGTTTCACTTTAATTTAGATGTAGTATATTTTTTGCGAATAATTTTGTTCGAATTGTGGTTGATGATGTGTGGATAATGTGGTGGGGAAATGAAGATTGATAAATACTCATGAATACCTCTGTTGATGGATAGTTGGAGCTAATCAAGTGAGGCATTGCATATTTTCTGCATATAGCTGATTTTCAGTTACTATTATTTAACTTTTTAGGTTATGTTTGGTTGTAAAAGATTTCAACTTTCAAGGATGGAGATGATTGATTTTGATGGATTTAAATTGAATTATTTCATTTTAAATCAAATTTCTCATTTCTAAAGACAGCCTTAAGTTTGTTTTGGTTAATAGAGTATAGGAAGAACTTCAAAATGCTCCCATAACTGATCTATATATTGGCGTTGCTGACTTGGAGGGAACACATGGGGTAAAGTATTTAACTGCTTGATTGCCAGCCCAATATGTTATATACTGATGTCTTAACATTTTGGTATTGCGTTATTACAATATGCAAGCACGCGACATCACATGATTAGTCTTTTGAAATGAAATACTACATGCCTAAAACAATTGCATCAATAGCTTGGAATTTTTCATTTGAGAAATGGCATGTGGTCCTAATGATTTACCTTGTCGTCATGCAGGCATTGCTTCATTCCTCCCACATGTATCATGAAGCAAAGAATTCATTTGCCCATCATGGTATTAAGGTTTCTTCGGTCGAGGTGGATGTACCAGCAATGCTGGCCCAAAAAGATAAAGCGGTGGGTAACTTGACTAAAGGTATTGAGGGTCTCTTTAAGAAGAACAAAGTGAACTACGTGAAGGGGTATGGAAAGTTCCTCTCCCCGTCTGAAGTTTCTGTTGATACTATTGATGGTGGCAACACAACTGTGAAAGGAAAGCATATTATAATAGCAACTGGTTCTGATGTGAAAAGTCTCCCAGGGATAACCATTGATGAAGAGAGGATCGTATCATCAACTGGAGCTTTATCCTTGAAGGAGGTTCCTAAGAGACTTATAGTGATAGGGGCTGGTTATATTGGTCTTGAAATGGGATCTGTTTGGGGTCGCCTTGGGTCAGAGGTAATTGTAGTTGAATTTGCAGGCGACATTGTTCCAAGCATGGACGGTGAAGTGCGGAAACAATTTCAACGGTCCCTTGAGAAGCAGAAAATGAAATTCATGCTCAAAACCAAGGTCGTGTCTGTTGACACCACAGGAAGTGGTGTCAAGTTGACCCTTGAACCAGCAGCTGGTGGCGAGCAGACCACACTCGAGGCTGATGTTGTTCTGGTTTCTGCTGGAAGAACACCTTTCACTGCTGGACTCCAGTTGGAGAAGATAGGGGTTGAAACTGACAAGATGGGTCGCATCTTGGTCAACGAGCGGTTTGCCAGTAACGTACTAGGAGTATATGCAATTGGTGATGTGATTCCCGGGCCTATGTTGGCTCACAAAGCTGAAGAAGACGGTGTTGCATGTGTAGAGTACATTGCTGGTAAGGAGGGTCACGTGGACTACGACTTGGTCCCAGGAGTTGTGTACACGCACCCTGAGGTGGCATCAGTGGGGAAAACTGAGGAGCAGGTGAAGACCCTCGGAGTTGAATATCGTGTGGGGAAGTTTCCTTTGTTGGCAAACAGCAGAGCCAAGGCAATTGATGACGCAGAGGGACTGGTGAAAATAATTGCTGAGAAGGAGAGTGACAAGATCTTGGGAGTCCACATAATGGCGCCGAATGCTGGGGAGCTAATTCATGAAGCTGCTTTGGCTTTGGCGTATGGAGCATCAAGTGAAGACATTGCCCGGACATGCCATGCTCATCCAACAATGAGTGAAGCGTTGAAGGAGGCCGCCATGGCCACTTTCGACAAACCCATTCACATTTAGAAACTCGTCTTATTTTCATAATTAATTCCAAGAGTTGTTGATTGGAGCTATACAACATACTCTCGTGATCAACTTGATAAATGATTGAACTATATTTCCTCAGTTTTCATTTCATTATGATGTAATAATATCACGAGCTGTGTAAATTTTGAGCTTTTTCAGCTCTCAAAGGTTTTTCATTTTCTCAAAACATAAAATTTACTGTTAGTCTTGTTAAATATGCACATTCAATATATAGAATTCCTATTTGAATATTACAGGTTTGAAGTTAAAGCTACACTAGCTCAACCAGGAAATAAGATTTGTGACATTTGGAACATGTTCCATGGTAGATCAATATCCAAATAAAC